>NC_035171.2:15036662-15336662 GCF_001659605.2 Manihot esculenta
TTAAACTATTTAAATATAATATTATCACTAAATAAATAAATACAAAAGTGATGAGGGAATGAAGTTGAATAAGCAAAGCAAAACACAACCTTCCAAAAACATGACCTAATTTTTTCTGGTAACCTACTCTCCAATTTTAGTTCCTGAATGACATGTTGCTCTCCATTTTTATTTTAATTTATATTTTTCTTTTTTTTAAAAAAAAAATTAATTTCATCAAGCAATTTGCTGACTGCAGCAACTTGGAATATATAGATCCAATATTTGTGAGCCACAGAAAAAAAGAAAAAAAGAAAAAAGCATTGGACCGTCCCTTATATACCTAACTTAAAAAGGAAAAAGTCCCAATATATTTAAGGAAAATATGTGGAAATGGGGTTATGTATTTTTTATTGGAGATAAATTAAGTTTATTTTATTTTATTTATTGAGTAGATTCACAATTTTAAATTTAAGGTTAAATGTGTTTTAACATATATTACAACATTAATTTTAAGGAATTTTTAGGCTGAGACTCTTAATTTTTCATTTTTATATATACTTTAATTAAAAATAATATTACAAGTTTTAATATATAAATGTAGGGCCATTTCCAAAAGCAATTAAAGATGGGCAAAAACTTAGTACATGTAGGAAGATACAAGGATTACAAGACAAGAGGGTTTTCCTAAATCTCCTCCTCCTGAGTCTCTCCAACAACATCTACAGTTACATGGTCTCTGGTAGAAGCAGGGGAGGGGGGTTATTTTCATCCTCTTGCCTTTCCTTTGCCTCCTGCTCTTCATTATCGTCTTCAGTGAAAATGTCGTCGATCCAGGAAAAATTCTCAGTCAAAAAGCGCTTGATAAGCTCCTTCTTCATCGAGTCTTGACCTTCAATGAACATCTCTCTACCACGAACCATTGTATCTTGCAGCTATTCTCCAGCTCTGCAACTCTATCATTAGTGGCTCGCTTCTCCATGGCTTCTGCTTGAAGCGCCAGAACTTACCGTTGAAGCTCGATAACTTGATTCTCAACAGTGTTTGCCTTGGTCTCCAAGCAGCCTTTGCAGTGTTGGGCTCGTCCAAATTCGTTTGAAGTTTTGTCCACAGACTTGAGGGTCACTTTATCATACCCTCAACCTCGACTACCGGAGTCTTCGGTTGCTGGCAATCCTTTAGCAGGAGATTTCTCTCCCCTCCTGAGCCCCAAACTCTCTCTTGAGGCCTTTGTTGTGTTCCTTGGTCATGTAAACAGATAAGACACACTCCGTGGTAGAGTGTATGGTATTGTTGTACAGGTTGTCCATTTCAATCGCACCCAGCTAGTAACGATCGCCTAGTTGTAATACCCGGCTAGACCCCGGCATCAGAATTCCTACTTTCCGGCGGAATCTCGAATGTCGGAACCCTCTAAAAGGGTAAAATATGTTTTTATAAATGTTTTACATGTTTTTATAGTTTTAATGAAGAAAGAAAATGAGTTTTTGAAAGAAAACACCATGGAGGAAGAGTCCAGGTTCCGCCGCCGAACCTCATGTTCGGCCGCCGAACATGGTGCTCTTGCGAAAGCACCTTAGGCCCCTGAAGGTGGTCTGGCCTGCCACCTATAAAAGGCCCCATGTCCGAAAATGAGCGAGTTTTCTCTCTCTATTTTCGGGCATAGGTGAGATTTCGCCCTTCCGTGGTTGATTTTATGTTTTCCTTCAAATCCCTTCAAGTTTTGATGAGTTTTTACTTAGTTTTGAAGTTTTTGAGCTAAAGATCAAAGTTTTAAAGCTTGGAGACCCCCGGAGCTCGTTCCTCCATATCTCCGAGTTTGGGATCGCATCTCCTCTCGATCTTCAAGAGGTAAGTACCGATCCACGCCTTTTATGAGGTTTTAAGTAAGTTTTAAGAAGGGGTTAAGGGTTTTGATGCATGTTTAGGCTAGGGGTAAAATGTCAGGGTTTATGTACCCTTTATGTTAAATGTATGCTAAATGTGATGTTTGTTGGGGTATATGTTAGTTTTATGCCCCTATATGCTTGGAAATGTGTTTATGCATGTTTTAGTATAGTTTTGATGCATGTTGGGTTGTTGTGGGTGGCTAGATATGCAAGGCAGAATCGGGTTCTGCCCTTTGGGAGAGCCCAGGTTCGGCCGCCAAAGCCAGTTTCGGCCGCCGAACCTGCCTGTGGAGGTAGTTTGGCCACCTAAACTCGCCCCCGAAAGTTTGGACTTTTGGCTCTGGAGGGGAGTTTCGGCCTCCGAACCTGCCCCCGAAGGTTGTGACTTTCGGCTCTAGAAGGACCTTCGGCCGCCGAACCCTGCCCCCGAAAGTGCTTGACTTTCGGCTCTAGAAGGACTTTCGGCCGCCGAACCTGCCGCTGAAAGTGCCCTGTCCAGCTTTCCTTTGCATATTTTCTATGAATGTTTTGTGATGTTTTAGGGAGTTTTGGGGAGATGTTTAGAGTCATGTTAGAGTTTGTTTGGTCCCTCATTTGAGTCCACCTGTGTGGGATCGGACCTGAGGAAGGCCAGCAGTGCTAGCTGTTTCAGAGTCAGCCAGAGGTGAGTAGAACTGAACTATGTTTCAAAGTAAATGAAATTTTTAGCATGTTCATGCATCATGAATGCCATGATATGTACTAGGTTGGTTTGCATTAGAATTCACGAATATGATGCATTGCATAATGTGTTGTTGATGTGGATGGATATTGGATGACCCACTAGCCCTTAATATGATATGTTATGATACGGTATGGAAGTCCAGTGAGGCCCATTCTACGCCCCTAGCACATTGGATATGTTATGTCATGTGATGTTAAGAGAAAGACCAGTGAGGCCCATTCTATGCCCCTAGCATAATTGGACTATGTAGAGGGTTATTGGTGACAAATTCATCAGTGATGTGAATTGTTTGTGATGTGATGCATTTCATGATGGCATATGTTTATAAACTATTTTTATTGTTCTGCTCACTGGGCTCTTGTAGCTCACCCTTTTCCCCTAACCCCCAGGTTTGCAGGTTCAGGATAGACCGAAAAGTCGTCAAGGGTAAAAGTTATATTCATGTAATAGATTAGTAGTGGACATGATATGTAAAATAATGTAATGTAATGTAAGGTATGGTACAGTGATGTATTGAGGATTAGTATTGTGTTTGGCCCTAATGTATGGTTAATCCCTTTTTGTACATGATCTTATGAAATGCTTTCATGATGAGTTATGTTGAACCAGCCTTGACATATGATATGTTACCCCACTAGAGCATTTGATGAGGGCTCTAGTGTGGGGTTTTACGTTTACAGTTATGGTGCATGCACAGGTCAAGCTTGGTGTATAAAAAGTTTAAAGTTCTTATGAAATATTGATCATGTATGGGATTTTATCTGACCTACAGGATGTATAGTAGGCTTGCTACGGGTCCCGGCGACCTTAAGTCGGTCTGGATCCTAGCGCCGGTAGCAGTCTGGTTTCCGGGTCGTTACAGATTGATATCAGAGCCCTAGGTTCATATGGTCGGACCTAGAGAGTGTCGGGCTCATAGATGTCATTGAAGGGCAAGCACAATAGAAAAAATCATGTCCACTAGGATAGGATATAGAGTCCTGTCTTGATGATGATGTGAACTGCCATGATAATATGCATGTGCATTAATGATATGTGATGTTTGTGGTGCGGGTTCATGTGTTTCCACATGAATCATATGATGCTAATGCTATGTGTTGTATGTTGTGTTTCAAAAGTAAGATGCGAGGCACTCGTCAATCTACACGATTAACTAGAGTCCCACCAGAGAATGAGGGCATGGATGCCCGTCCCCCTGCTTTGCCAAGGGCAATGTCATGTAGATCGAGTAGAGAGGGAACGTCAAGGGACCCTAGAAGGTCTTTTGATGTTAGCAGGAGGGAACAGTTCAGGGTGGAATGTCAGCTGATATGAGGGGATCAGAGAAGGATGAGCAGAGAAGAGATGGTGGCTTGGGCATGAGTATGTCAGAAGAGGGCATGGGAGAATCTCAATGAGGCGCTCAGGTCTCGGGGTTTGGTTATCCACCCCAGTGTCAACCCTTTCCATAGAGCTTAGGGTATCCGATGTGGGGTACATCGGATTACTCCAGCTTTAACCCATATCCCTCCTACATGCCTTAGCCTCCTTTTTACCCACCATATCCTCAGTACCCTATGTATCTACCCTCACCCTTCTACCCAAATACAGCAAACCCTAACCCAGGGAATGTTGCACCTCCTCCTCCACCAGCAGAACCCATGGTCCCGGATATCCAAACACCCAAGCCTAGCTCATCTGTGGGGAGCAAGGTAAAGATGACAGATTACCTGAAGCTGGATGCTCCCAAGTTCAAGGCAGGTGATGATCCGTTTGAGTATCTCAAAACGGTAAAAATGATAATAGATGAGTTGGGGGCAAATGATAGTAGAGCCATTCAGATGGCAGGGTTCACATTGAAATGCAAAAAAACACGAGAATGGTCAAAAACTATGTGGACCCAAGGTTGGAGAGCCTATCCTGGGAGCAGTTTGCAAATGAGTTTGCAGGATGGGGGTTTCCAGACAGTTCCAGAGAGCTGAAAGTTGTGAAATTTGAGCAGCTAAGGTAGACAGAAGAGATGAGTGTCGATGAGTATACCGACAAGTTTCTGGAGTTGCTGCAATATGTAGGCTAGGCATATGACACAGATCAGAAGAAGGCCAGGAGGTATACCATGAGGCTCCACCCTAGGTATTCCTCCCTAATTCTAGCAGCAGAGAGAGAGGACTTCCACACTATAGTGGATGCAGCACGAAAGATGGAGACTAGTGACATTATTCAAGGGACAGTTAAGCAGCAAGTGGCACAGCCCTCGGGTTCTATGACCCCAGGCAGGGGAAAGTTAGATTCATCTTCTCTGAGTGCAGCAGCTTCAGGCAGTAAAAAGTGGGGCAGTACCACTAAAAAGCCAAAGAAGAATAAGTTCTGGAACAGGTTAAAGTCCGGTCTGGGATTAGGTTGTAATACCTGGCTAGACTCCGGCATCGGAATTCCTACCTTCCGGCGGAATCTCAGTTGGAATCCGAAATTCCTCGGATGTCGGAAGCCTTCTAGAAGGGTAAAATAAAAGTTTTCTAAAATGTTTTTACATGTTTTTATGGTTTGATCAAGAAAGAAAATTGAGTTTTGAAAGAAAAGAAAGTTTTGAAGGGAAATGCCAGGTTCGGCCGCCAAACCTCATGTTCGGCAGCCGAAGGTGGCTCCCTTTTGCTGCCGCCGAACCCCAAGTTCGGCTGCCGATCATGGTAGAGTTATGGAAGCACCTTTGGCCTCCGAAGGTGGTCTGGTCAGCCACCTATAAAAGGCTCCATGTCCGAAAATGGGCGAGTTTTCTCTCTCCATTTTCGGGCAAAGGTGAGTTCTTGACCCTCCATGGTTGATTTTATGTTTTCCTTCAAATCTCCCAGAGTTTTTATGAGTTTTTACCATGTTTTGAAGATTTTAAGCTAAGATCAAGGTTTTAGAAACTTGGAGACCTCCGGAGTTCGTTTCCTCCACATCTCCAAGTTTGGGATCGCATGTCCTCTCGATCTTCAAGAGGTAAGTGTAGATCCTCCTCTTCTTTCATGTTTTAAGTAAGTTTTAAGAAGGGGTTAAGGGTTTTAATGCATGTTTAGAGTAGATCTAAAATGTTAGGGTTTATGTACCCTTTATGTTAAATGTATGCTTAATGTGATGTTTGTTGGGGTATAGGCTAGTTTTAAGCCTCTAAATGCTTGAAAATATATTTATGCATGCTTTTGTGTGAGTTGGTATGAGTTGAGAGGCTTTGGGGTGGCTGGATGTGCATGTGAGGCTCGGGTTCTGCCCTTTGGGAGAGCCTAGGTTCGGCCGCCGAAGCCAGTTTTGGCCGCCGAACCTGCCTGGAGGCAGCTTTAGGCTGCCTAAACTCGCCCCCGAAAGTTTGGACTTTCGGCTCTGGAGGGGAGTTTCGGCCACCGAACCTGCCGCCGAAGGTTGTGACTTTCGGCTCTGGATGGACTTTCGGCCGCCGAACCCTACCCCCGAAAGTGCCTGGCTTTCGGCTCTGGAGGGACTTTCGGCTGCCGAACCTGCCGCCGAAAGTGCCCTGTCCAGCCTTCCTTTGCATGTTTTCTATGAATGTTTTGTGATGTTTTAGGGGGGCTTTTGGGGAGATGTTTAGAGTTATGTTAGAGTATGTTTGGTCCCTCATTTGAGTCCACCTGTGTAGGATCAGACCTGAGAGACCGAGGAGGTCTGTAGTGAGCTAGCTGCTACAGAGTCAGTAAAACGTCAGCCAGAGGTGAGTAGAACATAACTTCTTTTATTTTAAAGCAAATAAACTTTTAAGCATGTTCATGCATCACGAATGCCATAATATGTACTAGGCTGTTTTGCATTAGAATTCACGAATATGATGTATCGCATAATATATTGTTGATGTGGATGGATATTTGATGATCCATTAGCCCTCGATGTGATATGATATGATATGAGATGGAAAAATCAGGTGTGGTCGTATGGCCCCTGGCAATATGTATATGTAAGAGAAGACCAGGTATGGCCGTATCGCCCCTAGCACAGTTGGACATGTTATGATATGTATATGTAAGAGAAGACCAGGGGTGGCCGTATCGCCCCTGGCACAGTTGGACATGTTACGATATGCAGAGGGTTATTTGTGACAAGTCCATCCGTAATGTGAATTATTTGTGATGTGATGCATTTCATGAAAGCATGTGTTTAATTAACTGTTTTACTGTTCTGCTCACTGGGCTTTAGTAGCTCACCCCCTTCCCCTAACCCTCAGGTTTGCAGGACCAGAGATAGCTGTAACGACCCGAAAATTTGACCGCTACCGGCGCTAGGATCCAGATCGGCATAACGCCGCCGGGACCCGTAGCAAGCCTGACATACATCCTGTAAACCTGTTTAATCCCATATATGATCAACAACATACATAAAAATTTGAACTTTTTTTTTCTTTTACCAAGCTCAACCTGTGCATGCACATAAGCATATACATAAACATAAACATAAACCTCACACTGGAGCTCTAACCAAATGCTCTAATGGGGTATCTCATCATACACAAGCTTAGTGGAACATAAACATCATAAAGCATAGATTATGTTTACAAAAGGGATTACTATACAAACTCGGTCAAGCACAATTTCTAAACCTCAATCTCAAAATCAACATTTACATGACATAACTATTCATAACTTTACATCATTTTACAATTTATCATGTTCACATTCTAACTATTACATACACATGACTTCATTCATCTTGACTTCTCTACCTAGCCCGTACCTGCAACCCTGGGGGATTAGGGAAAAGGGTGAGCTACTAGAGCCCAGTGAGCAGAATAATAAAAACATTTAAAATACATACTATCATGGAATGCATCACATCACAGGTAAATCACGTCAAGGATGGTGTTGTCACCTATAGTCCTCTACATTCCAAAGTGCCGGGACGTAGAATGGGTCAACCGGTCGTTCTCTTAAACATAACATAACATAGCATTCCAAGATGCCGGGACGTAGAATGGGTCAACCGGTCTTTCTCTTACATAGTGTCGGGACGTAGAATGGGTCAACCGGACTTCCATACCATACCATACCGTATCATATCACATCGCATCATATCGAGGACTAAGGATCATTCAACATCCATCCACATCCATCATAGAATTATGCATATTCGTGAATTCTAATGCAAACAACCTAGTATATCACATGACATTCATGATGCATGAACATGCTCAAACTTTATAAATTATTTGCTTTAAAACATAAAGGTTTATTCTACTCACCTCAGCTAGCTCTGACAATGACTAAAACAGCTGACTCACTGCTGGGGTCCTCGGTTCCTCGGGTCCGAACCTACACAGGTGGACTCAAATGAGGGACCAACATACTAGAACATGACTCTAAAAACATCCCCCACAAACCCCCTAAAACACCTCAAAACAATCATGCAAAACATGCAAAGGAAGGCTGAACAGGGCACTTTCGGCGGCAGGTTCGGTGGCCAAAAGTCCCTCCAGAGTCGAAAGTCAGGCAGGTTTGGCGGCACCTTCGGCGGCTGAAAGTGCTCTCCAGAGACGAAAGTCCATTTTCGGGGGCAGGCTTCGGCAGCCGAAAGGCTTGCCTCCCAGGCAGGTTCGGCGGCCGAAAATCCTTCGGCTGCCGAACCTAGTTTCTGCCAAAAGGGCAGAAACTCAACTCTTCATGCACAAAAGCCTCCCATTCCATTCAAATCAAGCATACAACTCATCCAAAACATGTATAGATACATACATCAGCTTCTAGGGGTTTCAAACTATCCTAAACCCCATCTACAACACATCAACCATGCAAAACCAACATACATTGTCCATAAAACACATAAAACCTAACAATGCTCAACTAACATAAACATACATTTCTTCCCCATGAATCAACTTAAAACTTGTTTAAAACATATAGTGAGCTCAAGATCGGCCCTTACCTCTTGAAGATCGAGAGGAAAATGACCCTAGCTCGGCGATGGGAGAGATTGAGTTTCTTGAACCTCAAAGCTCCAAAACTTGCTTTATACTCGAAAATCTTCAAAACAAAGTGAAAACTTGTGAAAATCGTGAAAGATTTGAAGGAAGAAACTCAAGATCGGTGAGGGACGGCGGAGAGCTCACCTTAGCCCAAAATGGGGAGAAAAGCTCGCCCGTTTTCGGCTAGGGGACCCCTTTATAGGTGGCTGGCCAGGCCACATTCGGGAGCCGAACGTGCCTCCGCATGCATGCCATGTTCGGCGGCCGAACATAAGGTTCGGCGGCCGAACATAAGGTTCGGCGGCCGAACCTGGTTTCTCTCACTTATGCCTTCGGGGGCCTAAGGCACACCCGAAACGCCTGCATGTTCGGCAGTCGAACTTGAGGTTCGGCGGCCGAACCTGAGTTTTCCTCCAAGGTCATTTTCATGCAAAAACTCATTTTCTTTCTTGATTAAAAACATAAAACTCATTAAAACATTTTATGAAAACATGGTTTTACCCTTCTAGAGGTCTCCGACACCCGAAATTCCACCGGACGGTAGGAATTCCGATACCGGAGTCTAGCCGGGTATTACATTCTCCCCCCCTTAAGAACATTCGTCCCTGAATGTTCACCAAACAACACATAGCATGGCATACACATAACATACATACAAAGCACATAAAACTTACTTTAGAAAAGATGGGGATATTGCTGGAGCATGGACTCCCGTGTCTCCCAGGTACACTCCTCAATATTGTGGTGATTCCAAACGACTTTCACCATCGGGATTTTCTTGTTCCTTAGTTTTCTGATCTGGGTGTCTAGGATCCGTACTGGCTACTCAACATAGGTGAGATCTTCTTGGATCTCCACATCAGGCTCACTAAGAACCTTGCCCGGATCTGACACAAATTTCCTCAACATAGAAACATGGAAAACCGGATAGATTCTCTCCATCGAAGTAGGCAAGTCCAGCTTGTATGATACATTCCCAATCCTTTGCAAGATTTCAAAGGTCCGATGTATCGTGGAGCCAGCTTACCTTTCTTCCCGAACCGAATCACCCCTTTCATTGGAGACACCTTGAGCAAAACCAGATCCCCCTCCTGAAACTCTACCTTCCTTCTGCGGATATCTGCATAACTCTTATGTCTGCTTGCAGCAGTCTTGATCCTTTCTCTGATTATGGGTACCACCCTGCTAGTGATCTCTACTAGCTCAGGCCCTGCCAAGGCCTTTTCTCCAACCACCTCCCAGCAAATAGGTGATTTGCACCTCCTCCCATACAAAGCTTCATATGGAGCCATCCCGATGCTAGCATGATGTCTGTTATTGTAGGCAAACTCCACCAAAGGTAGATGCTGCCTCCAAGAACCGCCAAAGTCCAGCACACACATTATGAGCATATCCTCTATTGTCTGGATGGTCCTTTCTGATTGTCCGTCCGTCTGTGGATGGAAAGCAGTGCTAAAATCCAACCTGGTACCCATGGCATTCTGCAGACTCCGCCAAAACCTGGAGGTGAACTGGGGTCCTCTATCGGACACTATCGAAACAGGAACCCCATGCAGCCTGACGATCTCATCAACATACACCTACGCCAACTTGTCCACAGAATAGCCACTCCTGACAGGGATGAAGTGAGCAGATTTGGTGAGTCTGTCCACAATCACCCATATGGAGTCCAATCTGTTAGACGTCGCCGGTAACCCCACTACGAAGTCCATAGTTATATTCTCCCATTTCCACCCTGGAATAGGTAGCGGGTTAAGCATTCCAGCCGGCTTCTGATGTTCCAGCTTCACCCTCTAACACACTTCGCAGGCTGACACAAATTGTGCCACTTCTCTCTTCATAGCTGGCCACCAATAAACCTTCTTCAGATCTTGATACATCTTGGTGGCTCCGGGGTGAACGCTGTATCTTGCATTATGAGCCTCTCTCATAATGTCTCCTTTTAGCCCTATGTCGTCTGGTACACACAATCGGCTCCCATAGCGGATGATCCCCTTGTTGTCGAATCTGAACTCACTATCCTTGCCTGACTGAACAGTCTTGGCAATCTTCACTAACTCTGGATCCTCATGCTATTTCTGAGCCACCTGCTCCAGAAACACGGGTGCCACTCTCATCTGGGCAACTAAAGCACCTGTACCAGACAACTCCAACTGTAGACCTTTATCAATGAGCTTGTAAAACTCCTTCACCACCGGTCTCCGCTCAGCCGTGACGTGGGATAGACTGCCTAGTGATTTCCGGCTTAGGACGTCTGCCACAACATTCGCCTTACCCGGATGGTACTGAATCTTACAATCATAATCACTCAGCAGCTCTACCCATCTTCTCTGTCTCAAGTTCAAATCTCTTTGACTCAGGATGTACTGCAGGCTCTTATGATCTGTGAAGATCTCACATTTAACCCCATAGAGGTAGTGCCTCCACATCTTGAGTGCAAAGATTACTGCTGCCATTTCCAGGTCATGTGTGGGGTAATTCAACTCATGCTTCTTCAGCTGTCTAGAAGCATAAGCAATCACCCTTTCATTCTGCATTAACACACAACCCAATCCCACTCGGGATGCATCACAGAAAACTGTGAAATCCTCATTGCTAGCTGGCAAAGCCAACACTGGTGCTGACGTTAACCTCTTCTTAAGCTTTTCAAAACTCTCTTCGCACTGGTCAGTCCACACAAACTTCTAATTCTTCCTGGTTAGTCTGGTCAGAGGAGCTGCAATTTTTGAGAAGTCCTAAACGAACCTCCTGTAGTAACCTGCCAAACCCAAGAAACTCTTGATCTCTGTCACTGAAGTGGGTCTAGGCCAGTTATCCACAGCTTCTACCTTCTTGGAGTCCACCTCTATTCCATTTTCCGACACCACATGCCCCAAGAATGAAATGCTCCTCAGTCAGAACTCACACTTGGAGAACTTGGCATACAAGCTATATTCCCTCAAGGTCTGCAGAACTAACCTCAGATGATTGGCATGCTCCTCTGCATTCCTAGAATACACTAAGATATCATCTATGAAGACAATAACAAAGTGATCCAAGTATTGGCTAAACACTCTGTTCATGAGATCCATGAATGCTGCAGGGGCATTGGTTAACCCGAACGGCATAACAAGGAACTCAAAATGCCCATATCTGGTCCTGAAAGCTGTCTTTGGCACATCTTCCTCTCTTATCCTCAGCTGATGGTACCCAGATCTCAGATCTATTTTGGAGAAACAACCCGCTCCTGCTAGCTGGTCGAATAGATCATCGATCCTTGGCAATGGGTACTTATTCTAGGTAGTGACTTTGTTCAACTGCCTCGTCTGGGAACACATCTAAAAACTCTCTAACCACTGGCACCGAGGCGGGCTCTCTAACCTGACTGCTAAGCTCTCTCACATGAGCCAAATACCCCTGACATCCCTTCCTAAGCAACCTACGAGCCTTAAGAGCTGATATCAGACCTCTAGGTGTACCCCTCCTGTCTCCCCTGAAGACAACCTCTGACCCATCTTGACCTCTGAACTTGACTACCTTGTCCCTGCAGTCCAAGGTAGCACCATGGGTAGATAACCAGTCCATCCCTAGAATGACGTCAAAATCAGTCAAATCTAGAACCACCAGGTCAGCGGACAAGCATCTTCCCTCAACAAACACTGGACTGCACTGGCAGACTGACTCTGCCACTGATGGATCACACTTGGGTCCACTGACCCAGAGAGGACACTCTAACCCAGAGATCATCAACCCCAACCTCTCAACGGCTCTCGGTGTAACAAAAGAATGAGATGCACCAGGGTCCATCAAGGCATACACATTTGAACAACCAATGACTAAGTTACCTGCCACCACGGTGTTAGATGCATCTGCCTCCTGCTGAGTCATCGTGAAGATCCGTGCTGGAGCTGATGGACCTTCACCTCTGAAACCCGCTGAAGAAGAGGCTGACCCTCTCCCTCTGCCTCTGCCACTGGCCTGAGTCGTGGCTGGAGCTGCTGGCTGCGCTACACTACCTGAAGCTGTCTGCTGGGACTGAGCCATAGGTACTGTCCTAGGACACTCCCGAGCCATGTGTCCCTCTTGCCCGCATCTGAAGCAGGCTGCTGTCCTAGCCCGGCAAACTCCCTTGTGTGGCTTACCACACTTTGTACAAACTGCATTATCCGCACCAGAGCTTGAGCCACTCCCTAGTCCCAGACTGGACTTGATCTTGTTCCAGAACTTGTTCTTCTTGGGCTTCCTAGTGGTGTTACCCTACCTTTTGCTACCTGAAGCTGCTGCACTCAGAGAAGAAGAGCCTGGGGTCTTAGAACTAGAGGGCTGTGCCACTGACTGTTTAACTGTCCCCTGAATGATGGCACTAGCCTCCATCTTCCGGGCCATATCCACTATGGCATGGAAGCTCTCCCTATCTGCTGACTGGATCAAGGAGGAATATCTGGAGTGGAGTTTCATGATATACCTCATTGACTTCTTCTGGTCTGAGTCAAGATTTTGTCCTGCAAATGGCAACAGCTCCAAGAATCTGTCTGTGAACTCATCTACACTCATCTCTTATGTCTGCCTTAACTGCTCAAATTCGATCATCTTCAGCTCCCTTGAACTATCGGGGAAAGCCCATCCTGCAAACTCGTTTGCAAACTCTTCCCAAGACATGCTGTCCACCCTCAGGTTCACATAATTCTTAAACCACTCTCGGGCCTTCTTGCACTTAAGTGTGAACCCAGCCATCTGAATGGCTCTACTGTCATCAGCCCCAATCTCATCTGTGATCACCTTGACCCTTTCAAGATACACAAACGGGTCATCCCCTTTTTCATACTGAGGAGCACCCAGCTTCATGTAGTCGGTCATCTTGACCTTGCTCCCACCAGATGAGCTAGGCTTAGGTACTGGGGTTTCTGGAACTGTGGGTTCTGCTGGTGGAGGAGGAGCAACATCCCCCGAGGTAGGGTTTGCTGGATTTGGATGGTAGGGCGGGGGTGGATACATTGGATACTGTGGGTATGGTGGATAGTAAGGTGGGTATGGCATCTGTGTGGGATAAGGGTTAAAGCTATGGTAATCCGATGTGCCTTCCATCGAATACCCGGGATTTTGTGAAAAGGGTGGGTAGTGAGGTGGCTGAACAAATACCGAGGCCTGGGTGCCTCCTTGGGACTCTCCCATTCCCTCTTCCGACATGCTCACTCCTAAACTGCCATCCCGCCTCTGATCCATATCCATCTCATCCCCCATATCAACTGACATTCCTCCCTGAACTGTTCCCCTTACTGATCTACTTCTACCCAGATCCAAAGACCTTCTAGGGTCTCTTACTGCTCTTTCTCTGCTGAACCTACTTGACATTGCCCTAGGCAATGCAGGAGGACGGGCGCTCATGCCCTCATCCTCAGGTGGTACTCCAGTCAATCGTGCAGATCGACGAGTTCCTCTCATCCTGTTTTCTGAAAAACAGTACACATCACATAATCATTAGCATCAAATGGTTCATGTGGAAACACATGAACCCGCATCACATACATCACATATCATAATATATCATTAATGCGCATGCATATAATCATGGCATTTCACATCATCATACAAGACAGGACTCCACATCCTATCCTAGTGGACATGACCTTTCCTATTGTGCTTGACCTTCTATAACATCTATGAGCCCGACGCACTATAGGTCCGACCATATGAACCTAGGGCTCTGATACCATTCTGTAACGACCCGAAAATTTGACCGCTACCGGCGCTAGGATCCAGATCGGCATAAGGCCGCCGGGACCCGTAGCAAGCCTGACATACATCCTGTAAACCTATTTAATCCCATACATGATCAACAGCATACATAAAAATTTGAACTTTTCTTTTCTTTTACCAAGCTCAACCTGTGCATGCACATAAGCATATACATAAACATAAACATAAACCTCACACTGGAGCTCTAACCAAATGCTCCAATGAGGTATCTAATCATACACAAGCTTGGTGGAACATAAACATCATAAAGCATAAATCATGTTTACAAAAGGGATTACTATATGATGACCGCGAGATTTCTTCGTCCGAATCAGAGACGAGGCCCACGATATCGGCCCATTACTCGGACGTCTTCGAGCCCTTAGTATGAGCAAGATCTGGTTCGTTCAAATGGTAAGGCCGGGCTCCCTCCTGACACGCCTCAACCGAGATGGCCCATTCTCCAGCTCTGCAGGGGAGCCCCTCTTTAGGCCCTGCTTTATCCCCACTCTCCGGTCCAGCCCAAAACCTGAAAGAGAATCCATCCATCCATTTTGCAGACCCGCCTACCCGCGCCTTGAGAGAATCAGAGGCCGTTACGCATGGGGCAGAGATTTGATTCCCTCATACGTCCGTATCAGCGTGGCAGGGACAGGTGGTCCACTGATACTCGTTCTATTGGCACGTCACTAGCAGACAAAAGGAAACCTATAAAAGGAGAAATACTCTCTTCTAGGTTTAAGCTTTTTCTAAGTTTTACAGAGCCCATTGTAAAAACCCTATTTTTCTGGATCTCAGATCATCAATTGGCGCCATCTGTGGGAAACGAAGGAGATCTTTTCATCACCGGAGTTCCACTTTTAACAAAACCCACTGAGATCCACGATGGCTAATCACAATGAAAACAACCTTAACACCTTAAATGACCTAAGCTCTGCCCAAGAGGGGCAGCAGTTCTCCTTTTCTAGCCCTACAACACTAAACAACCAAACACCCGTTCCTCTCAATCCCTCGCCAAGTTTGGCAGGGAATGCTCCCACTGCTACCTTATCTAACCAGGACCTTCAAACCATGGCCCTCCAACTACAGAATACCGCCCACTGGTTGGGGCAGATAATGCAACAAAGGGGCCTCAGCACCCCGATAAATACACTCCCAGTGGTAGAAGAACCCCAAACCAATGAGCCCCAACCTACCCCTGATCGCCTTCAAACCAGCAGCCGCAGCGCCGGGGAAAGGGAGAGAAGAACCGAAGAGAAGAGCCGGAGGCCCGAGTCCACGGAAGAAGGGCGAGGGAGATGATAGAAAATGAGGAGGCTGACAACTATTCCGCCGGGACAACCAGGTGGACCAGGAGTGAAGCAGAGGAAGAGGAATATCGCCTGGAGAAAAAGCCCAGGCCGGAAGATGGAGATGTGGACCAAAAACTGCAGAAGTTGAGAGAGCAGCTTTTGGTCGAGCTGGGAAAGAAAGATCAAAGCCAAACCTTCCTGCCCACTTCTTCGCCTTTCTCAAAGTGGGTGCAGCAGGAAACTGTCCCTAAGAAGTTTATGATGCCATCAATGGCAGCCTACGACGGAGCTGGTAACCCGAGGGAGCACGTCATGAATTACAAGACCATGGAATTGTAAACTTTATCGGATGCCTTGATGTGCAAGGTATTCCCAACGACACTTTCAGGGCCAGCACGAGCGTGGTTCAACAGCCTGGAGACTGGAAGCATTGGGAGTTTTGGAGACCTGGCCACTCGTTTCATCAGCCGGTTCATCGCCGGGGTGCCAGCGGATAGGAAGACGAGCTATCTGGAAACAGTAAGACAGAGACGGGAGGAATTACTTAGAGAGCACGTAGCTCGTTTCAATACAGAAGCCCTGCAGATTCCCGAGCTTGATGAAGGAAGGGCGGTGGAGGCCATGCAGAAGGGGACGACCTCCGCCGAGTTTTTCGGTTCATTAAGCAGGAAGCCTCCGACCTCCCTAACCGAGCTAATGAAGAGGGCTGAGAAGTATATAAGACAGGATGACGCTCTGGTGACAAGCCGATTCGCCAAGGGAACGGCAGGCAAGGAGAAAGCTCCGGAGGAAAGAAGGCCGGAGAAGCATGAAAAGAAACATGGCAAAAGGTCTGAGCCTTACAGACAGCCTTGGGAGCGAAGGGACCAAAGACCTTTTCCCCCTCGGTCCTCAGAACAAAGGCCACTCCCTTCATGGGTTCCGGAGAAGCCGACCCCACTTAATGCCTCTAGAGCCGAGGTGCTCGTAGCTGTCCAGGACAAAGAGTTCTTGCAATGGCCCAAGCCCCTGAAATCGGAAGCCGACCAGCGAAATCCTGACAAATATTGTCAATTCCACCGAACTCATGGTCACGACACCAACAACTGTTTCTAGTTGATTGTAGAAATTGAGAGGTTGATAAAGCGAGGGCACCTAAAGAATTTTGTAAAGAAACCGGAAGGGCAGAGACCTCAACCCAATCCGGCAGCCCAAACGCCGAGAAGAGCAGGAGCTAACACTGTGAATGACGGGTCCAGTGGAACTATCAACATGATCGTAGGAGGCACGGGAGGTCGAATGAGCCGAAGGGGGAAAAAGAGAAGCAGAGAAGGAGAAACTAGCAGTGCTGAGGTCATGCAAATCATTGAACACTCTTCAACAACCATCACTTTCTCCTCGGAGGACGCTCAGGGTGTTCAGATGCCTCACGATGACGCCCTTGTCATCGAAGCTGTTATTCACAATTACCGGGTAAAGAAAATCTTGGTGGATGACGGAAGCAAGGTAAACCTGTTGCCTTATCGAGTCTTCCAGCAGATGGGAATTCCTGAAGAGCAACTGGTTCGGGACCAAGCCCCGATTAAAGAGATTGGAGGAGCACCGGTGACGGTAGAAGGGAAAGTAAAACTAGCCCTTACTTTGGGAGAGGCTCTGAGGGCTCGCACCCATTATGTGGTGTTCTTGGTGGCTAAACTCCTCCTGAGTTACAACGCGATTCTGGGACGACCTGTGCTGTTCGACTTTGAGGCTGTCACCAGTATCAGATATCTGGTGATGAAGTTTCCAACAGAAGCAGGAGTAGGGATAGTTCGGGGAAGCCAAGAAGAAGCAAGGGCAGTATACCTGGCTACGGTGGCAGAGCCGCACATAAGCGAGGAAGGGCTGGACTCGGAAGTCTTAGAGGTCAGGGATGAAAAAACGGAGGCCAGGACAGAGCCAATAGGAGAACTGGAGACTTTTCCATTGTCAGAAGTGGAAACAGATAAGGTCTTTAATCTCAACGCCGGCCTGACAAAAGAGCAGAAAACCGAGGTCATGACTCTGGTCCGAAGTCACGCACCAAGCTTCGCCTGGAAGCCTTCTGACATGCCCGGAATTGATCCCGAAGTGATGACACATAAGCTGAATGTCCTCCCCGAATCCAAACCAGTAAAGCAGAAGAAGAGGGTGGTAGGAAGGTGACGCGGAACCCTATGGCACTTAGTCCTCAAACCCCGTCGCACCTCTGATATAGATTCCAAGAACGTGGATAAACCACCCTCTATAGCACCCTAAGCTTAGCGAAGCTAGAACACTAATAACGGAAGGATTTTGTAGAACGGATCAGAAGAACGCCACAATCGAAATTGATAAGTTGGTCTGATTCGTGATGCAATCAATGAAAGAAGCAAACTCTCACTCTCTCAAAGAAGGCCGAAATTTGCATAAAGCAAATCTGAATTAAATTTTCAAAAAAAACAAAGAAAGTGTCTGATATAAGAATTTAAGGCCTTATTTATAGTGTAAGGCAAAAACCTAAACCTAGTTGGAAAAGGAAAACAAATACTAAGTCAGAATTCCTATCCCAACAGGGAAACAAGCTAAAATAACAAAAATAACTGCCAAGTCTTTAAAAACCAACCACATTCTCGTATGCCTCAATAGTTCCAGCAGAAACCACAACCTCAGGGACGAAACCACAACCTGCTTATGGTTCGGGCTGATTCTCCACTATCTTCCTCCATGATGTGCTCCAAAATTAACTTCCACAAAACACAAAAGTATCTTCGGCTAACTGAATGTCGCGAGCGCGACTTTGATAATGGTAGCGAGCGCTACAAATCTTCAATTTGCTTCTGCTTCATCCATGCATACACCCAGCAACGTAATCAGCTTCGAATGACCTTCAAGTTCCTTCTCGCACTTATCCCTAGCAATTTCAGTCATCTCTCTTGTAATAAATTCTTGAATATGCAATCCAAGAGTAACGCCGTACTTCCTTGCTTTATTCCTTGTCAATGGTCCTTGTTGTAGCTCCAAGGGATCCTTGCCTTGCTTCCCATGCTGGTTCACATCAGAAGGGAAAAGCAACAGGCTACAAGGGAGGAAGTACAGAAGCTAGAGGAGGCAGGCTTTATTAGAGAAGTTATGTACCCACAGTGGTTAGCCAATCCTGTATTAGTCAAAAAAGTCAATGGCAAATATAGGATGTGCATAGACTTTACTGATCTGAATAAGGCCTGCCCTAAAGATTGTTATCCCCTCCCCGATATTAATAAAATGGTCGACTCTACAGCCGGTTTTGATTACATGTCGTCTTTGGATGCAATGTCTGGTTATCATCAAATCCCAATGTACAGGTCGGATGAAGAAAAGACCTCATTCATAACCGAAGATGAGACTTACTATTACAGAGCCATGCCTTTCGGGCTGAAAAACGCCGGGGCAACTTACCAAAGACTGATGAATAAAATCTTCAAGAATCAAATTGGCAGAAACGTCGAAGTGTATGTGGATGATATGGTGGTAAAAAGCCTAACTTTCCAACAGCATATGGCATATTTGAAGGAGGTATTTGGGGTATTAGACCAGTACAGAATGAAGCTGAATCCAGCAAAGTGCGCTTTCTTCATCAGAGGAGGAAAATTCCTGGGATACATGGTGAGTGGGAAAGGCATCGAACCCAACCCGGAGAAAGTAAAAGCCATACTAAATATGTCAGAACCAACCTGAGTAAGGGACGTCCAGAAACTGACCGGGAGAGTAGTGGCACTCAATCGATTCATGTCACGGTCGGCAGAAAAATGTTTACTGTTCTTCAGAAAGTTGAGGAAAGTGCCAAACTTCGAATGGACAGAAGACTGTCGTGAAGCCTTCAAAGAACTCAAAAGTTATCTCAGCTCGCCTCATGTGCTTAGTAGTCCCATAGAAGGTGAAGAACTTCTGATATACCTGGCAGCCTCTGAACAAGCAGTTAGCGCCGTACTGGTAAGGGTGGAAGAAGGAGAGCAGAAGCCTGTTTTCTATGTCAGCAAGGTGCTTAAAGATGCCGAGGTCATATATCTGAATATTGAGAAGATAGCGTATGCTCTACTGCTGGCAATCCGGAAGTTCAGGGTTTACCTGGAAAGCCACTAAGGAGTTGTCATGACAGATCAACCCCTGAAGAAGATCTTACATAGACCGGAGACTTCAGGTCGGATGTTAGCTTGGTCTGTGGAGATCGGTCCTTACTACCTAGAGTATCGACCTCGGACAGCTATAAAATCTCAGGCCCTCGCTGATTTCATAGCGGAGTGCACATTCGATGAGAAACAAGGAGAATCATCCTCAGGAGCGTCAAGGGAGGAAAGAAAGGAAGAACTCTCCCAGAACTTCAATTGGAAGTTATATGTAGATGGGGCTTCAGGCGCTGGAGGCAGCGGCGCTGGAGTAATGCTTAAGGGGCCCGGAGATTTCAAGGTTTGCTACGCCTTACGTTTGGGATTCAAAGCCTCCAATAATGTAGCAGAGTATGAAGCCCTAATAAACGAGATGCTGGTCGCAGTAGAAGTGGGGGCAACTGACCTCGAGGTGAATAGTGACTCACAACTAGTAATCAATCAAGTAACTGGGGCATATCAGGCTAGGGATCCAACAATGCAGAATTACCTGGCAAAGGTGAAAGCGATAGAGGCCGAGCTCATGGATCGAGGAGTTATTGTCAAATTTCAAAGAATACCACGAGAGAAAAATGAAGAAGCAGACTTGCTTAGTCGGTTAACCAAAGAAGAATTAGAACAGCTCCCTGACGAGGTGTACATACAACACGTCAATACGCCTGCTTTTAGTAAAACAAACATGGTATTGCAAGCGGAACAAACCCAGACTTGGATGACCCCATACCTGGAATATTTAGAGAAGGGAAAGCTCCCCGAAAATAAGGATGAAGCAAGAAAGATAGTAGCCCGAGCGGCTAATTACCAGGCGGTAAGGGGGACCTTATACCGAAGAGGAAAATCCAGCCCGTGGCTCCGGTACGTGAGCCCGGAAGAGGCAATAAAGGTGATGGAGGAAATACATAGAGGGACGTGCGGAGCTCATGAAGGAGCGGGAACACTGGCCAATAAGATATTCAGGCAAGGATATTACTGGCCCACTGTAAAAAAAGAAGCAAAAGAGTTCGTCAGCAGGTGCGATGTATGTCAGAGGTTCGCCAATGCCATCAATGTCCCGGCCATTCCTCAGTCCAGCATATCCAGTCCATGGCCGTTCTCACAATGGGGAATAGACATCCTGGGACCTTTTCCCAAAACCACGGGACAGAAAAAGTTCGTGGTGGTGGCTGTGGAATACTTCTCAAAATGGCCGGAGGCAGCAGCAGTACCCACGATCACAGCTCGGCAGATGATAGATTTCGTATGGGGGCATATTATGTGCAGATTTGGCATACCAAGGGTGCTTATCTCAGATAATGGCAGGCAGTTTGATTGCAGCACTTTCCGAGCGTTTACGACAAACATAGGAATATGGCATAAGTTTTCCTCAGTGGCTCATCCTCAAACCAATGGCCAGACAGAGGTTACCAACCGAGCCATTCTCCAAGGATTGAAAAAACGACTGGATGAGGCAAAAGCAAATTGGGCAGAAGAGCTCAACAGCATCCTGTGGGCACTGCGAACTACCCCCAGAACGTCCACTAAGGAAACGCCTTTTGCACTCGCATTCGGCACTGAGGCCGTAGTCCCAGTCGAGCTACAAGTTCCCACACATCGAGTTCAGTTCAGCAGTGAAAGCACCAACGAAGACAAGTTAAGAAGCAATCTGGATGCTCTTGAGGAAATCAGGGAGGAAGCTCAAGTTCGAACTGCCGCGTATCAGCAAAGAGCTGCCCATTACTATAATCAAAGGGTCAGAGAAAGAAGCCTGAAGGTAGGAGATTTGGCCTTAAGAAATCTGGAGGCTACGGGAAAAAGAGCGGCGATAGGAAAGCTAGCACCGACCTGGGAAGGCCCATTCAGAATAGCTAAAGTGGTCAAGCCAGGAGTATATCGAATTGAGGATATGCAAGGAAACCCTGAACCTCACGCCTGGAATATTCAGCATCTTAAAAGGTATTTTCCTTGAAATGTTATTAAATACAAAAGATAGATTGTATTTCAGAACAAAGCAATAAAATAGACGCTGTTATGATCCAATCTCTTTCTTTTACTATAAATTCACATTGCTACTTTCAAACTTAAAAGAAAAATTAAAAGACCGGGATCCCCAAGATCTCCCGGGAAAACAAAGAAGACCGGGATCCCCAAGCTCTCCCGGGAAAACAAACAAGACCGGGATCCCCAAGATCTCCCGGGAAAACAAAGAAGACCGGGATCCCCAAGATCTCCCGGGAAAATAAAGAAGACCGGGACCCCCAAGCTCTCCCGGGAAAACAAACAAGACCGGGATCCCCAAGATCTCCCGGGAAAAAAAAGAAGACCGGGATCCCCAAGCTCTCCCGGGAAAACAAACAAGACCGGGATCCCCAATATCTCCCGGGAAAACAAAGAAGACCGGGATCCCCAAGATCTCCCGGGAAAACAAAGAAAACTGGGATCCTCTAGAACTCCCAGAAAAACAAAAACGGTCGAAGAAGGTCTTAATAACCTCCCGGAGCAAAAATTCCCAATATCATGTGCCGGGACAACTCATAAAATACAGTTCCAATCTCATGAGAAAGCTGAATCTTAAGCTACCAAAAAAGAACCAGACTCCGACCTCCTAAAAAAAAAAAAGCGCGGAGCACAGTCACCAAGAGCGCCACAGCATCACGCCGACCTCAAAAAATGAGCTCAGAAGGGCGAAAAGGGTTCGGTCAAGGAACATCATATGCGGCACCGACCTCGAGAAGTCCAAACAGCAAAGAACCCGGAAAACACTCAGGGGCATAAGAAGCATCATGGGCTATAGGCATAAAAGCCTAAGCAAAGAACCAAGGACCGAGTCCCCAGCTCGGATAAAACTGCAACATGAAACACTCAGACAGAAGGAAGCTAAATGTGGAGGGAACAACAGAAAACAGAGCTCGAACCAGTTGGCCACAAACAGACATTTAGCAAAAATAACCCAAGAAGAGGGAAAACGACAAAGGCCGAACTCCCCCTCCCAGTGGAACATACAGACTAAGTTGCACCGACTGACAAAGAACCACCCCGAGAGGGACCAGACATCCGAGCTCACAAATAAAATAGCGGAGTAAAATCGCCTAAACCAAAATTGTGCAAGTATAAATGAAATATAGAGATTTACTCCCTCAATCTTCATGTAATAGACATTGAGGCAGTAAAGGGGGCAACCCGAGGAAAATTTAATGGCACGAAACAGATAAAACCTCAGCTCCAGTTCCTGTCAAAACAAGGCTAAAGGCAGAAAGATCAACCTTGTCCATCATTGCGACAGAGCTCACGAGTACGGCTAGTCCAGCTCGGAAAAAAGTAAGTCAAAAGCTCAGTTGACTGAATGAACTCTAGTCCTGAACGATTAAAGGGGCAAGAAGGAGAAAGCAATACAGCAAATCCCTCGGGAAAAGTTACGAAGCAAGCAATCTAAGTACTTCATTTATGATAAAGAAAGAACAGTTCGAGTATGAACGCAAAATAAGAGCAAGCAATCTAAGTACTTCATTTATGATAAAGAAAGAACAGTTCGAGTATGAACGCAAAATAAAAATTTCATATAAAGGGAAAAACAATTACAGCCTATTTCTACTCTGTGGAAGGAAAGATTGTCCTCAAAGGACTCACATGCTTAGGGGCATCACCCTCAGTTACATTAGTATCTATATTATCCCTCACTCTATTTACACTATCTGCGATTACGTTGTCTACATTGCTACCCAGGGGAGGTCCGACCTCCTCTCGCTCAAACTCCCCGGCATTTACAAAAGGAACGATCTCCAGCCCTGGAGGTCCAACACCTCCCCCTCCTAGTCCTATACCTTCCTTCTGAGGCTCGGCGTCGCCTCCCTCAGGGTTGAGGGCTTCCACATCCTCTGCATCCAGCTCGGATCCTGCCTTAGAAGGCCCAACTTTAGCAAGAGAAGTCCCTTTGGGCAAAGGCATATCGTCCTCCCCGTAGATCACAATCTCACCATCGGAATCCTCTTCTTTGGCTCGGAGTACGGTCAAGGGGACAGATGGATTACGCCTGGCCTCTCTTAAACCTCGGTTGAAGCCGGAGACGAACATGCGGAGACCCTTATACCATATGGCCTCTTTCATCTCATCCGAGGCTTTATAATCCACAAGTCGTCTCTCGCAGGCCTCGGCTATCTCGGTTCTTAGCTCAGAAGAATCCTTGTAATTTTGGAGGTAAGCTTCACAGGCCTGCTGGATCTCTTTCTTCAATTCAGGGGACTCCTTATACTCCTTCAAGTGCTTTTCAATCTCCAGCCGGACCTTATCCTCGGCTAATTTGGCCTCTTCAGACAGGGCTGAGCACCTCGTCTCTAGGTCCTTGACTTGTTGGCACAGTTGCTGATTCTGAAGTTTAAACTCTTCTGCTGCCGAAGTTAAACCCTTGATGCTATCAGCTTGCCCACTCAGCTCTTGCCTCAAAACTATGACGCGGGCTAAGGCCTCGTCCTTCAGAGCCAATGTGGAGTCCAATTTTACCTTCAGCTGCTCTAGCTGACGCTGAATCTCCTCCTTCTGGCTTATAGCCTCATCCCTCTCGCGAAGGCCCTCTACTGCAGAAGACAGCTGCTTCAAAATCCCATCGCAACGAGCCTCAACCGCAGCTGCCCTCTCATTAGATTCCTCAAGAAGTCTTCGGGTGTTAAACAACTCTGCCTCCACGGACTTGGCATACTCCTCTGCATCAGCTGCCTTCCCGTCGGCCCTCTTTAAGGCCTCATAGGCAGCATACAGTTCCGTCTGGAGAGACGCAGTATGCTCTCGGGCTGCAGCGAGGTTGCCCCGGGCATCAATGGTTGCAGATAGGTTTTCATCTCGACGAGCCTCCTCAATCCTACGGTCGACAGACTCTCGTAGAGAGAGGTCACGAGCATCTGCCTCCATGGAAAGGCCCAGTGCCTAATGCGAAAAGAAAATGTCCATAAGGATAAAGAAATTAAAAGAATCAAAGTGAGAGCAAAAGAGACAATTTACCATCAGGAGCATCTCCCTGATTTTCTCTCCGAGCTCCTCTCGTGGTAAGGAACGGAAGGTTGCTTGCTCCCGTGTAAAGCCCGCTAAATGACCAGTCAAGGCCAGCAGACGAGAGTCTGAAGCATCTGTGGTTCCTCCAAACATTCGCTCTCGCAAAATCTCTGCCACGACACCTGCCGGAGACTGATGCGTGATGTCTTCTGCATTTAATATATCATTATCCGGGGCAGATAGCAGAGGCACCACGGAAGCCTTCGTTTTCTCCAAAGGAGGCAAGGGAGGGGCAGGGCTCCCGGAGGTTCGGGTTTTCTTCAAAGAGGGAGTCGGGCCGAGTTCTTCGGCAGGAGAAGGACGCTTGCTCCCGATCCCTTTAGCCACGCCTTGAGGAACAACCATCGACCCCTGCAGAGGGGCCACCTCGATAGGCCCAATTACAGCCTCCTTTGTTGAGACGACCTCAGAAGGAATTTTTTGGGCATCCTGTTCTTTCGAATTCGCCTCATTTTTGTCCTCAGGGCCCACCTCATCAATGGGGACAGTTTCCAAAAGCTCCACGGAAACATCAGCAGAAGAATGAAGATCATCCGTCCTCACGAGTCCGGGACCTTCAGCCAATTTGGCAGCAATCTCCGAATCCCCCGCAGCTTGTGTATTGTCAGTTCGCCGAGGCCTGGAGGCTTGAAAAGGGAAAGGAGCCGAGCTCCCTTGGCTGCTTCGGGAGGGCTTAGGAGGTCTAGTACCCTTAGAGGTCAACCTGGGAGGTCGGCTCATTGTGGTAGAAGCAATGACTCGAGCCACCTCCTCGGTAGCCTCGGAAACGCGTCCTCCTGCACGCAGAATGTCCAGCGCGGCGTTCATGCTTTCTCGGGACAGACAAAAATTCTTTGGGGGCTTGATTTGGTCCATCTTCACCTGGGAAGCAGTAAAAATCCAAAAATCAACACAAAATCAGGTAACCAGTCACACAAATCAAAAGCAGAGCAGCGCTACTGAGAAGAGCCAAGTACCCGCATCTTTAATATCACGGAGATTAGAAATAAACATACACTTCTCGACATCATACTTTATTTCGAGAGAAGTCAGTCGAATGTACCCGACCTGCTCAATGAGGCTTAGCTGGAGTAGGTCATTGCAGTCCAGTGGAACATCCTCCCATGAGAGCTCTAGGTCCCAGACAAGTCCGGACTCCCTCTTAAGCTCCACTACTGCAAAGCCCTCCATCCAGCCCTTTATTGAGTCTTTGTGACCCGAGAAAATTGAAAGTTTCCCACGAGGGGAAAAATAATAAAAACCTTGGATCCCCCGGACCAATCGAAAGAAGGACATAAACAAAGACACCGTGGGTGTAAATCCCCAACTCAGACACACAGATTCAAAAGAGGACATGAACAGAATGGAATTGGGGACCAACATCCGAGGGGTTATACGAAAGTGTCGGAAAACCTGGGTAAAGAAAGGCGAAAAAGGAAAGGTTAAACCATACTCCCTCTGTTTAGCGAAAAACAAAGAAGAATACCAAGCTAAGACCCTCCTGAGGATCAATTAAGCCAGAGGGAGGAGGATAAGGAAGAACGATCCTCTCATACGGGAGGGGAGCTCGAATGCGAAAAAGGGGGGTATCTAAATACTCCCGAGAGAAAAAGTTTTTTAGGGAAGATGAGGTAACATTAGACTTGATCCTGAGAACATCGGGAATTCTGGGGCCATCCATGGGGAGTGAAGAAGAAAAGCGTACCTTAACAATGGCCGAAGCTATAAGACGAAGTAGGCAAGTAGCGTAAGGAATCAAAGACGGCAAATGCTCCGGGAAGGCAGAAAGAGTTCAAAATTCGAAACGGTAACAAGACAGAAGCGCGTCCAAGCGTCTTAAAAGAAACTGTCCTTGGGCGGCGCGGTCATGATGGTCCTCGGTATTTACCCCCTCGACAGTCAGATAATAACTGCCGAGAGGGTAAAGGGGCAATTGATGACCGCGAGATTTCTTCGTCCGAATCAGAGACGAGGCCCACAATATCGGCCCATTACTCGGACGTCTTTGAGCCCTTAGTATGAGTAAGATCTGGTTCGTTCAAATGGTAAAGCCGGGCTCCCTCCTGACACGCCTCAATCGGGATGGCCCATTCTCCAGCTCCGCAGGGGAGCCCCTCTTTAGGCCCTGCTTTGTCCCCACTATCCAGTCCAGCCCAGATCCTGAAAGAGGATCCATCCATCCATTTTGCAGACCCGCCTACCCACGCCCTGAGAGAATCAAAGGCTGTTACGCATGGGGCAGAGATTTGATTCCCTCGTACGTCCGTATCAGCGTGGCAGGGACAGGTGGTCCACTGATACTCGTTCTATTGGCACGTCACTAGCAGACAAAAGGAAACCTATAAAAGGAGAAATACTCTCTTCTAGGTTCAACCTATTTCTAAGTTTTACAGAGCCCATTGTAAAAACCCTATTTTTCTGGATCTCAGATCATATCACTATACAAACTCGGTCAAACACAATTTCTAAACCTCAATCTCAAAATCAACATTTACATGACATAACTATTCATAACTTTACATCATTTTACAATTTATCATGTCCACATTCTAACTATTACATACACATGACTTCATTCATCTTGACTTCTCTGCCTAGCCCATACCTGCAACCCTGGGGGATTAGGGAAAGGGGTGAGCTACTAGAGCCCAGTGAGCAGAATAATAAAAACATTTAAAATACAAGCTATCATGGAATGCATCACATCACAGGTAAATCACATCAAGGATGGTGTTGTCACCTATAGTCCTCTACATTCCAAAGTGCCGGGACGTAGAATGGGTCAACCGGTCTTTCTCTTAAACATAACATAACATAGCATTCTAAGATGCCGGGACGTAGAATGGGTCAACCAGTCTTTCTCTTACATAGTGCCGGGACGTAGAATGGGTCAACCGGACTTCCATACCATACCATACCATATTATATCACATCGCATCATATCGAGGACTAAGGATCATTCAACATCCATCCACATCCATCATAGAATTATGCAATGCAGCATATTCGTGAATTCTAATGCAAACAACCTAGTATATCACATGGCATTCATGATGCATGAACATGCTCAAACTTTCTAATTATTTGCTTTAAAACATAAAGGTTTATTCTACTCACCTCAGCTAGCTCTGACAATGACTGAAGCAGCTGACTCACTGCTGGAGTCCTCGGTTCCTTGGGTCCGAACCTACACAGGTGGACTCAAATGAGGGACCAACATACTAGAACATGACTCTAAAAACATCCCCCAAAAACACCTCAAAACAATCATACAAAACATGCAAAGGAAGGCTGAACAAGGCACTTTCGGCGGTAGGTTTGGCAGCCGAAAGTCCCTCCAGAGCCGAAAGTCAGGCAGGTTCGGCGGCCGAAAGTGCCCTCCAGAGACGAAAGTCCATTTTCGGGGGTAGGCTTCGGCAGCCGAAAGGCTTGCCTCCCAGGCAGGTTCGGCGGCCGAAAATCCTTCGGCTGCCGAACCTGGTTTCTGCCAAAAGGGCAGAAACTCGGCTCTTCATGCACAAAAGCCTCCCATTCCATTCAAATCAAGCATACAACTCATCCAAAACATGCATAGAGACATACATCAGCTCCTAGGGGCTTCAAACTATCCTAAACCCCATCTATAACACATCAACCATGCAAAACCAACATACATTGTCCATAAAACACATAAAACCTAACAATGCTCAACTAACATAAACATACATTTCTTCCCCATGAATCAACTTAAAACTTGTTTAAAACATATAGTGAGCTCAAGATCGGCCCTTACCTCTTGAAGATCGAGAGGAAAATGACCCTAGCTCGGCGATGGGAGAGATTGAGTTTCTTGAACCTCAAAGCTCCAAAACTTGCTTTATACTCGAAAATCTTCAAAACAAAGTGAAAACTTGTGAAAATCGTGAAAGATTTGAAGGAAGAAACTCAAGATCGGTGAGGGACGGCGGAGAGCTCACCTTGGCCGAAAATGGGGAGAAAAGCTCGCCCGTTTTCGACTAGGGGACCCCTTTATAGGTGGCTGGCCAGGCCACATTCGGAAGCCGAACGTGCCTTCGCATGCATGCCATGTTCAGCGGCCGAACATAAGGTTCGGCGGCCGAACCTGGTTTCCCTCACTTATGCCTTCGGGGGCCTAAGTGATACGGATCCAATAGGACAAATTTCTAACAATGGTGTGGGGCAAACTTATATCATTCTAATGGATCCAAGAGTAGTTCAAAATCATATTCATATAATCCATATATATTTGGGCCGTGCTTTAATTCATACGGGACAGATTTGGTGCAACACTTGCAATCATAGGCTGAGGGAGCCTAATCAAACCTATGGGCTAAAACTACATAAAGGAAAGCCTAAAGTGAAGATCAAGTAAGGCTTTTGTGAAGATTCAACTTTGTTATGATGGGCTTGCTAGTTTTATTATTTAAACACTTGTTTTATTTTAGTTTTGTCTGGGCTTGTATTCTGGCCATATTTTATCTTTTAAGTTTTAGAGTGTTGGGCCATGTTGTGGGCTTATATTTTAATACCTATGTGTTATTTTAGTGTGTGATTAGGCTTGGGTCTTATGTGTTTAAGTCAGGCCCAAGAAGAGTGTCTTAGGGTTTTATTTGTTTTTCTCCTTACTATATAAGGATAAGAAACAATTGTAAGAAGCAGCTTTTAATCAAACTTTTCAGAATTTCTTTCATGCTTTTGGCGTGTATTGCTTTGAGTGAGAGTGAGGATTTGCTTTCATCAATTGCACCAGGAATCTTGGCTAACTTATCAACTATTCGTTGTGGCGTTTGTCGGATTCTCACCTAAATCCTTCGATCATTGGTGTTTCAGCTTCTCTAAGTTTGGGGTGCCATAGGAGGTGGGTTTATCAGATCTTTGGATTCCGTATCTACTTGTGCGTGTGGGTTTGAGGCTTGTGTCATAGGGTTCCGCGTCAGTTGATATCAGAGCCAAAGTGAGGTAAATTCTTATTTATCTCAGGATCTAGAGTTTTTTTTTTCTGAGTTTTCCTTTTCTTCGTTATTGATTTCTGTGAGTTTCCTTTCCTTCGTTATTGAGTTTTCCTTTTTTTCTGAGTTTTTTTTCTGAGTTTTCCTTTTCTTCGTGCATCACAAAAAAAAAATCGCAATACAACAAAAAAAAAAAAACGAAAAAAAAAAAAATTCCCTTTGCCTTATCTTGTTCTGGCAGAAATTGTGATTGTATCTATATTTCCGTACCTATCTCAATTGATTGCTGTAGTTTGTGGGAATCAATTTGGAAATTTGAAATTTGAATTGGGTTGAATCCAGATTAGAGACAAAAGAAATCTGCCTATTGAATTTTATTTGATTTTTTTTTTCTGTCTCTATTTGTGGGTCTTGATACTTGCCTTTTTGGGTAGATTTTAATAGATCCATATTTAATTTACTTTGAAGTGAATTAAATTCAAAATTTTCCAGATTCGTTTTTATTTGAATTCTAAGTTTCCTTTTTGGTTTAAGCTTGTTTTTATTTCCTTGACATTGCTGGAGTATTGTTTGCTTGGGTCTATACTCTATGTGATATTTTCAAGTAGCACAAAACCTAGTTCGTGTGTTACTTTCCAAATTGTCAGTGTCTTCTTTCTAGTTTTTGCGCGCTTCGATCTTTCTTTAGGTTTTCTTTTTTTTTTTTGTTTCATTAAACGCACCTTGTGGTTAGTTGGTTGACCTTAGTTTCTGAAGTGCAATTGAAGAATCAGCAAAAGAGTGGTAAGTGTGCAAACACTTGAGTTCTTTCTTTTCTAACACAATATTTGCTAGTTCTCTTTGTTCTTTGTTGATTAAAGGTAGGATGAGTAAAGATCAGAATGTCTCACCAGCGTCCACTTCTACAAGAATACCTCAAAGAACTCATAATTGCAATAATGACTGTGATGATTCGGATGTGTTTGTTAATAATGTGTTGCTTGCTGCACATTGTGAGATGCTTGTTGCTAGGCGTGCTCTGAATATGCAGGTTAAGGAAGAAAGCCTGAAACAACGGGAAAACATATTTCACACTAGGTGTTTGGTTAATGGAAAAGTGTGTACTGTCATTATTGATGGAGGTAGTTGTGCAAATGTGGCTAGTGTGTATATGGTGGAGAAATTGGGCTTGGCTTCTATTAAACACCCTAAGCCATACAGATTGCAATGGTTGAACGATTGTGGTGAGGTCAGAGTTACACGCCAGGTGGTTATACCATTTTCTATTGGTAGGTATAAGGATGAGATCTTGTGCGATGTGGTACCTATGCAGGCAAGCCATATATTGTTGGGTAGGCCGTGGCAATATGATAGAAAGGTGCAACATGATGGGCTCAATAACAAGTACTCCTTCACTCATGAAGGACAGAAGCTTATACTCGCTCCTTTATCACCTCAAGAGGTATATGCCGATCACATAAAAATGCTGGAGAGGGAGAGGGAGGCTTCGGCCTTGGCTACAAAGGTGAGTGAGAGCTTCAGTTCTGTGGAAAAAATGAGAGAAAAGAGTGACTTTGAGGGTAACGAGGCTGAAAAAGAATCAAGACTAGTTCAAGGAGGGAAGATGGAGAAAGAAAAGGAGAAAGAAGAGGCTAAAGTTCCAATGTCAACTTCCATAGAGATTCAAATTGAAGAGGAAGTTGTAATGCATGCATCTAATGTAGTTGTTCTTGAAAATTCCATTAATGAGCTTATAGAAGAGGTTGTGAATGATGGTGGACATGGGGAGCACATGATTGATGAGGTGGAGGAGGTGAATAAGACTGTTTTGGAACTTGTAGAGGAGAATGGGTCACATCCACATGATCTTTCTATGACTAATATTTTTATGTCTAGTTCATTTGTTCTTGATGTGCAGGTTGTTGATGAAAACATCCATGATGAAAGTTTTATACTATTTCCACCTATTCAAAAGGAGGTCTTTGAAGATACATGGGTGCCTAAAGCTTTCCTTCTTCACATAAATATCAGCAAGATTCGAGGACGAATCTTTTCTAAAGAAAGAGGGAATGATACGGATCCAATAGGACAAATTTCTAACAATGGTGTGGGGCAAACTTATATCATTCTAATGGATCCAAGAGTAGTTCAAAATCATATTCATATAATCCATATATATTTGGGCCGTGCTTTAATTCATACGGGACAGATTTGGTGCAACACTTGCAATCATAGGCTGAGGGAGCCTAATCAAACCTATGGGCTAAAACTACATAAAGGAAAGCCTAAAGTGAAGATCAAGTAAGGCTTTTGTGAAGATTCAACTTTGTTATGATGGGCTTGCTAGTTTTATTATTTAAACACTTGTTTTATTTTAGTTTTGTCTGGGCTTGTATTCTGGCCATATTTTATCTTTTAAGTTTTAGAGTGTTGGGCCATGTTGTGGGCTTATATTTTAATACCTATGTGTTATTTTAGTGTGTGATTAGGCTTGGGTCTTATGTGTTTAAGTCAGGCCCAAGAAGAGTGTCTTAGGGTTTTATTTGTTTTTCTCCTTACTATATAAGGATAAGAAACAATTGTAAGAAGCAGCTTTTAATCAAACTTTTCAGAATTTCTTTCATGCCTTTGGCGTGTATTGCTTTGAGTGAGAGTGAGGATTTGCTTTCATCAATTGCACCAAGAATCTTGGCTAACTTATCAACTATTCGTTGTGGCGTTTGTCGGATTCTCACCTAAATCCTTCGATCATTGGTGTTTCAGCTTCTCTAAGTTTGGGGTGCCATAGGAGGTGGGTTTATCAGATCTTTGGATTCCGTATCTACTTGTGCGTGTGGGTTTGAGGCTTGTGCCATAGGGTTCCGCGTCACTAAGGCACACCCGAAACGCCTGCATGTTCGGCGACCGAACTTGAGGTTCGGCGGTCGAACCTGAGTTTTCCTCCAAGGTCATTTTCATGCAAAAACTCATTTTCTTTCTTAATTAAAAACATAAAACTCATTAAAACATTTTATGAAAACATGGTTTTACCCTTCTAGAGGTCTCCGACACCCGAAATTTCACCGGACGGTAGGAATTCCGATACCGGAGTCTAGCTGGGTATTACAATAGCACTGGGAGTCAGCAAGGGTAATGGCCATGGTTATGTCATGTAATTGAGTGTTAATGGATATGTAATGTAATGGGATGTAAAATGATGTAATGTAAAGTAATGTAATGAGGATTAGTATTGTGCTTGGCCCTAGTGTATATTGTAAATCCCTGTTATACATGATCTTGATGTAAATGTTTTAATGATAAGGTATGTTGAACCAGGCTTGACATATGAGATGTTGACCCAACTGGAGCATTTGATGAGGGCTCTAGTATGGGGTTTTATGTTTATAGTTGTGGTGCATGCACAGGTCAAGCTTGGTGTATGAAAAAGTTTAAAGTTTTTATGTAATTGTTTGATCATGTATGGGATTTATCAGGTATGACAGGATGTATGTTAGGCTTGCTACGGGTCCCGGCGACCTTAAGTCGATCTGGATCCTAGCGCCGGTAGCGGTCCGGTTTCCGGGTCGTTACAGAGTGGTATCAGAGCCCTAGGTTCATATGGTCGGACCTAGAGTGTGTTGGGCTCATAGATGTCATGGAAGGGCAAGCACAATAGGAAAAATCATGTCCACTAGGATAGGATGTAGAGTCTTGTCTTGATGATGATGTGAAATGCCATGATAATATGCATGCGCATTAATGATATGTGGTGTATGTGATGTGGGTTCATGTGTTTCCACATGAATCATATAATGCTGATGTTTATGTGTATGTTGTTTCTCAGAAAGCAGAATGCGAGGCACTCGTCGATCTACACGATTGACTGGAGTCCCACAAGAGAATGAGGACATAGATACCCGTCCTCCCGCATTGCCAAGGGCAATATCTAGTAGGTCCAGTAGAGAAGGAACATCAAGGGACCCTAGAAGATCTTTTGATGTGAGCAGAAGGAGATCAGTTCAGGGTGGTATGTCAGCGGATGTGAGGGGATCACAGGAGGGTGAATAGAGAAGAGATGGTAGCTTGGGCATGAGTATGTCAGAAGAGGATATGGGAGAGTCCCAAGGAGGGGCTCAGGCCTCGGGTTTTGTTCCACCACAGTATCCACCCTACCCATAGGGGCCAGGGTATCCGATGGGAGGTACATCAGATTTCTCTAGCTATAACCCATATCCCACCTTTATTCCCTATCCTCCCTTTTACCCGCCATATCCACAGTATCTCATGTACCCACCCTCACCCTTCTTTCCAAACCCAGCAAACCCTAACCCAGGGAATGCTGCACCTCCTCCACCACCAGCAGAACCAATAGTCCCGGGTGTCCAAACATCCAAACCTAGCTCATCAGTTGGGAGCAAGGTAAAGATGACCGACTATCTGAAGTTGGATGCTCCCAAGTTTAAAACAGGAGATGACCCGTTTGAGTACCTCAAGACGGTGAACATGATAACGGATGAGCTAAGAGCTAATGACAGTAGAGCCATTCAGATGGCGGGGTTCACATTGAAATGTAAGAAAGCTCGGGAGTGGTTTAAAAACTATGTGGACCCAAGGTTGGAAAGCTTATCCTGGGAGCAGTTTGCTAATGAGTTTGCAGGATGGGCTTTTCCAGACAGTTCAAGGGAACTAAAGGTTGTTGAGTTTGAGCAGCTAAGGCAGACGGAGGATATGAGTGTAGATGAGTACACAGATAAGTTCCTTGAGTTGCTTCAGTATGTGGGGCAAGCATATGATACAGATCAGAAGAAAGCTAGGAGGTATACCATGAGACTTCACTCTAGGTATTCCTCCCTGATCCTTGCGGCAGAGAGGGAGAGCTTCCACACCATTGTGGATGCAGCACGGAAGATGGAGGCTAGTGCCATCATTGAGGGGTCAGTTAAACAACAGGTGGCACAATCTTCGGGTTCCACAATCCCGGGGACAGGGAATGTTAATCTCTCCTCTCTGAGCGAGGCTACCACGAAGAGTAAAAAAGGGGACAGAGGCCTCAGAAGATTAAAGAATGACAAGTTTTGGAATCGGTTAAAGTCTGGTCTGGGATTAGGCGATGGTTCGAGCTCTGGTTCGGATGGCTCCGGATGTAAGAGGTGCGGTAGGCTGCACAAGGGAGTCTGCCGGATTGGGACAACAGCATATTTCAGGTGCAGACAAGAGGGGCACATGGCATGTGAGTGTCCCACTGCGACCTTGTTGGCACAGTCTCAGCAGACAGTTTCGGGTAGTGTGGCTCAGCCAGTAGCTCCAGCCATGACGCAGGGCAGTGGTCGAGGCAGAGGAAGGGGGACAGCTCCTTCTTCAGCAGGTTCCCGCGGAGAAGGTCCATTAGCTCCAGCTTGGATTGTCTCCATGACCCAGCAGGAAGCTGACACATCGGACATGGTGATGACAGGTAATCTCACTCTCGTATGTTCTGATGTGTATGCTTTAATGAACCCTGATGTTTTTCTCTTTCTTTGTTTGCTCCGAGAGCCGTAGATAGAATGGGTTTAATAGCTTCTGGGTTAGAGTGTCCCCTTTGGATCAGTGGATTCAAGTCTCATCCATCGGTGGCAGAGTCAGTCTGTCAATATAGTTCAGAGTATGTTGAGGGTAGATGTCTTCCAGCCGACCTAGTGGTTCTAGATTTGACTGATTTTTGACGTCATTCTAGGGATGGATTGGGTTTCTACTCATGGTGCTACCTTGGATAGCAGAGACAAGGTAGTCAGGTTCAGAGATCAGGATGGATCAGAGGTAGTCTTTAGAGGGGACAGTGTGGGAATACCTAGAGGTTTGATATCAGCCCTACAGGCTCATAGGTTGTGCAGGAGAGGTTGTCGGGGGTTTCTTGCTCATGTTAGAGAGCATAGCGGTCAGGTCAAGGAACCAGCTTCAGTGCCCGCAGTCACAGAGCTTTTAGATATTTTTCCAGACGAGCTGCCAGGTTTACCACCTGCTAGGGAGATAGAGTTTAAAAATTAAAGTGATAATGGGGACCAGACCCATCTCTACCCCTTCCTATAGGATGGTACCTGCAGAGTTAAAGGAGTTGAAAGAGCAGTTGCAAGAGTTGGTAGACAAGGGTTCCATCCGACCGAGTACCTCACCTTGGGGTGCTCTAGAGTTGTTTATGAGAATAAAGGATGGATCCTTAAGGCTTTGTATCGACTGCAGGCAGTTGAACAAAGTCACTACCAAGAGCAAGTATCTGTTACCTAGGATCGACGATCTATTTAGACCAGCTAGCAGGAGCCGGTTGTTTCTCTAAGATAGATCTAAAATCCAGGTATCATCAGTTAAGAATCAGAGAAGAAGATGTGTCGAAGACGGCGTTCAGGACTAGATATGGGCACTATGAGTTCCTAGTGATGCCGTTCGGGCTAGCCAATGCCCCTGCAGCATTCATGGACCTCATAAACAGAGTTTTTAGCCAGTTTCTGGATCACTTTGTTATTGTCTTTATTGACGATATCTTGGTGTATTCCAGAACGCAGAGGAGCATGCCCATTATCTGAGGACAGTGTTGCAGACCCTGAGAGAACATGGCTTGGATGCCCAGTTCTCCAAATGTGAGTTCCGGTTAAGGAGCATATCTTTCTTGGGTCATGATATGTCAGAAAAGGGTTTTGAGGTAGACCCCAAGAAAGTTGAAGCTGTAGCTAACTAGCCCAGACCCACTACAGTAATGTGGATTAGGAGCTTTTGGATTTGGCAGGTTACTACAAGAGGTTCATTCAGAACTTCCCCAGAGTTACTGCTCCTATGACCGGGTTGACCCAGAAGGAATCAGAGGTTGGGGTTGGTCAGAATAGTGTAAAGAAAGCTCTGAAAAGCCAAAAAGAAGGTTGACGTCAGCACCGGTGTTAGCTCTGCCCACCAGTAATGAAGACTTCACAGTGCTCTGTGATGCGTTCCGAGTGAGACTAGATTGTGTGTTGATGCAGTATGAGAAGGTAATTCCTTATGCTTCTAAGCAGCTGAAGAAGCATGAGTTGAATTACCCTACACATAATCTAGAAATGGCAGCTGTAACCTTTGCACTCAAGAGGTGTAGGCATTACCTTATGGGGTATGATGTGAGATCTTTATAGACCACAGTACATCTTGAGTCAGAAAGAGTTGAACCTGAGGCAAAGAAAATGGATAAAATTGCTTAGTGACTATGGTTACAAGTTTCAGTATCATCCGGGTAAGGCAAATGTTGTGGCAGATGCCCTAAGCCGGAAATCACTTGGCAGTCTATCCCATATTACAGCATGGAGAAGGCTGGTGGTCAGAAAAAGAATCAAAACGGCTGTGAGCCGGCAAGAGTGTTAAGCAGATGTTCGTAGAAAGCTTGTGGTGTTTCAGGAGGGAGATATGGTGTTGCTAAAGGTGTCTCCTATGAAAGGGGTGGTTCGTTTTGAGAAGAAAGGTAAGCTAGCTCCACAATACATCGAACCCTTCGAGGTCTTGTAAAAAGGTTGGGAATGTATCGTACAAGTTAGACTTACCTGCTTCCATAGAGAGAATCCATCTGGTTTTCCATGTTTCCATGTTATGGAAGTTCGTGTCAGATCCGGGCAAGGTTCTTAATGAGCCAGATGTAGAGATCCTAAGAGATCTCACCTATGTTGAGCAGCCAGTATGGATCATGGACACTCAGATCAGAAAGCTGAGGAACAGGGAAATCCCGATGGTGAAGGTCCTTTGGAATCACCACAGAATGAAAGAGTGTGTCTGGGAGACCCGGGAGTTCATACTCCAGCGATATCTTTATCTCTTCTAAAGTGAGTGTTCTAGGTTTTATGTGTTTCTCTTGATGCTTATGCTTGTTTGTTGAACATTCGGGGACAAATGTTCTTAAAGGGGGAAGAATGTAATACCCGGCTAGACCCCGGCATCAGAATTTCGGCGAAATCTCCGTTGGAATCCGGAATTCCTCGAATGTCGGAAGCCTTCTAGAAGGGTAAAATAAAAGTTTTCTAAAATGTTTTTACATGTTTTTATGGTTTGATCAAGAAAGAAAATTGAGTTTTGAAAGAAAAGAAAGTTTTGAAGGGAAATGCCAGGTTCGGTCGCTGAACCTCATGTTCGGCCTCCGAAGGTGGCTCCCTTTTGCTGCCGCTGAACCCCAAGTTCGGTCGCCGAACATGGTAGAGTTGTGGAAGCACCTTTGGCCTCCGAAGGTGGTTTGGCTAGCCACCTATAAAAGGCCTCATGTCCGAAAATAGGCGAGTTTTCTCTCTACATTTTCCGGCAAAGGTGAGTTCTTGACCCTCCATGGTTGATTTTATGTTTTCCTTCAAATCTCCCAGAGTTTTATGAGTTTTTACCATATTTTGAAGATTTTAAGCTAAGATCAAGGTTTTAAAAGCTTGGAGACCTCCGGAGTTTGTTTCCTCCACATCTCCAAGTTTGGGATCGCATCTCCTCTCGATCTTCAAGAGGTAAGTGTAGATCCTCCTTTTCTTTCATGTTTTAAGTAAGTTTTAAGAAGGGGTTAAGGGTTTTAATGCATGTTTAGAGTAGATCTAAAATGTTAGGGTTTATGTACCCTTTATGTTAAATGTATGCTTAATGTGATGTTTGTTGGGTATAAGCTAGTTTTAAACCCCTAAATGCTTGAAAATATGTTTATGCATGCTTTTGTGTGAGTTGGTATGAGTTGAGAGGCTTTGGGGTGGCTGGATGTGGATGTGAGGCTCGGGTTCTGCCCTTTGGGAGAGCCTAGGTTCGACCGCCGAAGCCAGTTTCGGCCGCCGAACCTGCCTGGAGGCAGCTTTAGGCCGCCTAAACTCGCCCCCGAAAGTTTGGACTTTCGGCTCTGGAGGGGAGTTTGGGCCGTCGAACCTACCGCCGAAGGTTGTGACTTTCGGTTCTGAATGGACTTTCGGCCGCCAAACCCTGCCCCCGAAAGTGCCTAGCTTTCGGCTCTTGAGGGACTTTCGGTTGCCGAACTTGCCGCCGAAAGTGCCTTGTCCAGCCTTCCTTTGCATGTTTTCTATGAATGTTTTGTGATGTTTTAGGGGACTTTTGGGGAGATGTTTAGAGTTATGTTAGAGTATGTTTGGTCTCTCATTTGAGTCCACCTGTGTAGGATCGGACCTGAGAGACCGAGGAGGTCTGCAGTGAGCTAGCTGCTACAGAGTTAGTAAAGCGTCAGCCAGAGGTGAGTAGAACATAACTTCTTTTATTTTAAAGCAAATAAACTTTTAAGCATGTTCATGTATCACGAATGCCATGATATGTACTAGGCTGTTTTGCATTAGAATTCACGAATATGATGCATCGCATAATATGTTGTTGATGTGGATGGATATTGGATGATCCATTAGCCCTCGATGTGATATGATATGAGATGAGATGGAAAGACCAGGTGTGGTCGTATCGCCCCTAGCAATATGTATATGTAAGAGAAGACCAGGTATGGCCGTATCACCCCTGGCACAGTTGGACATGTTATGATATGTATATGTAAGAGAAGACTAGGTGTGGTCGTATCGCCCCTGGCACAGCTGGACATGTTACGATATGCAGAGGGTTCTTGGTGACAAGTCTATCCATAATGTGAATTGTTTGTGATGTGATGCATTTCATGAAAGCATATGTTTAATTAACTGTTTTACTGTTCTGCTCACTAGGCTTTAGTAGCTCACCCCCTTCCCCTAACCCTCAGGTTTGTAGGACCAGAGATAGCACTGGGAGTCAGCAAGGGTAATGGCCATGGTTATGTCATGTAATAGAGTGTTAGTGGACATGTAATATAATGGGATGTAAAATGATGTAATGTAAAGTAATGTAATGAGGATTAGTATTGTGCTTGGCCCTAGTGTATATTGTAAATCCCTGTTGTACATTGTAATACCCGGCTAGACCCCGGCACCAGAATTCCTACCTTCCGGCGGAATCTCCGTTGGAATCCGAAATTTCTCGAATATCGGAGCCTTCTAGAAGGGTGAAATAAAGGTTTTCTAAAATATTTTTTTACATGTTTTATGGGTTTTACGAAGAAAGAAATTCAGTTTTGAAAGAAAAGACCAAGGAAGGAAAAAGCCAGGTTCAACCGCCGAACCTCATATTCGGCCGCCGAACATTGGCCTCTTGCGGAGGCACCTTTGGCCCCCGAAAGTGGTCTGGCCAGCCACCTATAAAAGGCCCCTTGTCCGAAAATGGGCGAGTTTTCTCTCTCTATTTTCGGGCATAGGTGAGATTTCGCCCTTCCATGGTCGATTTGTTGTTTTCCTTCAATCCCTTCAAGTTTTAATGAGTTTTTACTTGGTTTTGAAGATTTTTGAGCTCAAGATCAAGTTTTGAAGCTTGGAAACCCCCGGAGTTCGTTCATCCACATCTCCAAGTTTGGGATCACATCTCTTCTCGATCTTCAAGAGGTAAGTGTAGATCATTCTCTTCTTTCATGTTTTAAGTAAGTTTTAAAAGGGGTTAAGGGTTTTGATGCATGCTTTAGAGTAGATATAGAATGTTAGGGTTTATGTTAGTTCTATGCTCAAATGTATGCTATGTGATGCTTGTTGGGATATAGGCTAGTTTTATGCCCCTATATGCTTGAAAATATGTTTATGCATGCTTTTGTGTGTGTTGGTGTGAGTTGAGAGGTTTTGGGGTGGCTAGATGTGCTTGTGAAGCTTGGGTTCTGCCCTTTGGAAGAGCCCAGGTTCGGCCGCCGAAGCCAGGTTCGGCCGCCGAAGCCAATTTCGGCCGCCGAACCTACCGGAGGCAGCTTTAGGCCGCCTAAACTCGCCCCCAAAAGTTTGGACTTTAGGCTCTGGAGGGGAGTTTTGGCCGCCGAACCTGCCCCCAAAAGTGCCTGAGTTTCGGCTCTGAAAGGACTTTCGGCCGCCGAACCCTGCCCCCGAAAGTGCATGACTTTCAGCTCTGGAGGGACCTTCGGCCATCGAACCTACCGCCGAAAGTCCCCTGTCCAGCCTTCATTTGCCTGTTTTGCATGCATGTTTTATGATGTTTTAGGGGGTTTTTGGGAAAATGTTTAGAGTTGTGTTAGAGTATGTTTGGTCCCTCATTTGAGTCCACCTGTGTAGGATCGGACCTGAGGAACCGAGGTGATCAGCAATAAGATAGCTGCTTCAGAGTTAGTTAAGAGTCAGCCAGAGGTGAGTGGAACTAAACTAATCCTTAATTTCAAGAAAGCAAATGTTTTAAACATGTTCATGCATCATGATATATAATAGGTTGTTGGCATTCGAATTCATGAATATGACGCATTGCATTATTCATTGTGGGTGTGGATGGACAACAGGACGAACAATTAGCCCTCTAGATTTTATCTATGTAACAAAAGTCCTTAGGAGCCCCACCGAGGGCTGGGCACAGAGCTTATGTATGTAACAGAAGTCCTGAGGAGCTCCATCGAGGGCCGGGCACAGAGTAGAGGGATTTTTGGATCAGTCCATCCATGATGTGAATTGTTTGTGCTGTGATACATTCATGAAAGCATATGTTTATTATGATGTTTTTATAGTTCTGCTCACTGGGCTGTTATAGCTCACCCCTCTCCCCTAACCCCCAGGTTTGCAGGAGCTTAGGTAGCTATGGGAAAGCCAGCAGAGTTATGGCTATGTTATGTAATAGAGTTATAGTGGACATGTAATGTATTGTAATGTAAAGAAATGTATTGAGGATTAGTATTGTGCTTGGCCCTAATGTATAGAAATTCCTTTTTGTACATGATCCATATGGAATGTTTTTAATGATAAGAAATATTGAACCAAACTTGATGTATGTTATGTTGACCCACTAGAACATTTGATGAGGGCTCTAATGTGGGGTTTTATGTTTACAGTATGGTGCATGCACAGGTCAAGCTTGGTATATGTGAAAGTTTAAAGTTTTTATGCAAATGTATGATCATGTATGGGATTTATCAGGTATGACAGGATGTATAGTAGGCTTGCTACGAGTCCCGACGACCTTAAATTGATTTTATGTTTTCCTTAAAATCCCTTCAAGTTTTGATGAGTTTTTACTTTGTTTTGAAGTTTTTGAGCTAAAGATCCAAGTTTTAAAACTTGGAGACCCCCGGAGCTCGTTCCTCCATATCTCCGAGTTTGGGATCGCATCTCCTCTCAATCTTCAAGAGGTAAGTGTCGATCCACGCCTTTTATGAGGTTTTAAGTAAGTTTTAAGGAGTTAAGGGTTTTGATGCATGTTTAGGCTAGGGGTAAAATGTTAAGTTTTATGTACCCTTTATGTTAAATGTATGCTAAATATGATGTTTGTTGGGGTATAGGTTAGTTTTATGCCCCTATATGCTTGGAAATGTGTTTATGCATGTTTTAGTATAGTTTTGATGCATGTTAGGTTGTTGTGGGTGGCTGGATACGCAAGGCAGAATCGGGTTCTGCCCTTTGGGAGAGCCCAGGTTCGGCCGCCGAACCTACCTGTGGAGGCAGTTTGGCCGCCTAAACTCGCCCCCGAAAGTTTGGACTTTCGGCTCTGGAGAGGAGTTTCAGCCGCCTAACCTGCCCCCGAAGGTTGTGACTTTCAGCTCTGGAAGGACCTTCGGCCGCCGAACCTGCCGCCGAAAGTGCCCTGTCCAGCCTTCCTTTGCATGTTTTCTATGAATGTTTTGTGATGTTTTAGGGGGTTTTTGGGGAGATGTTTAGAGTAATGTTAGAGTTTGTTTGGTCTCTCATTTGAGTCCACCTGTGTAGGATCGGACCCGAGGAAGAGGAGGCCAGCAGTGCTAGCTGTTTCAGAGTCAGCCAGAGGTGAGTAGAACTGAACTATGTTTCAAAGTAAATGAAATTTTTAGCATGTTCATGCATCATGAATGCCATGATATGTACTAGGTTGGTTTGCATTAGAATTCACGAATATGATGCATTGCATAATTTGTTGTTGATGTGGATGGATATTGGATGACCCACTAGCCCTCAATATGATATGTTATAATACAGTATGGAAGTCCAGTGAGGTCCATTCTACGCCCCGGCACGATGTGAGAGAAAGACCAGTGAGGCCCATTCTACGCCCCTAGCACAATTGGACTATGTAGAGGGTTATTGGTGACAAATCCATCTATGATATGAATTGTTTGTGATGTGATGCATTTCATGATGGCATATGTGTAATACCCGGCTAGACTCCGGTATCGGAATTCCTACCGTCCGGTGGAATCTCGGATGTCGGAAGCCTCTAGTAGGGTAGAAACATGTTTTCATAAAATGTTTTAAGGTATTTCATGGTTTTAAGTATGAAAATTTAATGAGTTTTTGCATGAAAAGTCTTTGGAGGAAAACCCAGGTTCGGCCGCCGAAAGTCAAGTTCGGCCGCCGAACATGCATGCGTTTTGGAGGCACGTTAGGCCCCCGAAAGCATGAGTGAGGGAAGACCAGGTCCGGCAGCCGAAAGTCAAGTTCGGCCGCCGAACATGGCATGCATGCGGAAGCACTTTCGGCCCCCGAACGTGGCCTGGCCAGCCACCTATAAAAGGGTCACTTAGCTGAAATGGGCGAGCTTTCTCCCATTTTCGGCCATAGCTAGCTTCCGACCTCCCTCTCCCCAGATCTTGTGTTCTTTCTCCAAATCTCCTCCATTTTTCTTGAGTTTTCACCTCTCATTGCAAGTTTTGAGCATTTAAGACAAGTTTTGGAGCTTTGGGAACTCGGGAGCTCATTTGCTTGGATCTCCGAGTTTAGGTCGTCTCTCTCTCGATCTTCAAGAGGTAAGAGCCGATCTTAAGCTCATTGTATGTTTTAAGTAAGTTTTAAGTGGTTTTATGGGGTAGAATGACATGTATAGGGTTGTATGAGTTTTTAAGCAAATGTTATGTTTTTGAACAATGTGAGTTGCTTGTGTGTTGTAGTTGGGGTTTTTGTTGGTTTGATGCCCCTAGGAGCTTGTATGTTTGCTTGTGAATGCTTGGGAATGTTGTAGAATAGGTTTATGCATGATTGGTTAGTTTTGGAGGCATAAATGCATAAGGGAGCCAAGTTTCTGCCCTTTGGCAGAAACCAGGTTCGGCAGCCGAAGGCACTTTCGGCCGCCGAACATGGCTGGGGAGGCAGGCCTTTCGGCTGCCGAAGTTGCCCCCGAAAAGAGACTTTCGTCTCTGTCTGGGACTTTCGGCCGCCGAAGGTGCCGCCGAACATGCATGAGTTTCGCCTCTGTCTGGGAGTTTCGGCCGCCGAAGGTGCCGCCGAACCTGCCTGACTTTCGGCTCTGGAGGGACTTTCGGCCGCCGAACCTGCCGCCGAAAGTGCCCTGTCGAGCCATTTCTTGCATGTTTTTATGTAATTGTTTCATGATGTTTTAGGGGGTTTTTGGGGAGTATATTAGAGTTATGTTTATGTATGTTTGGTCCCTCATTGGAGTCCACCTGTGTAGGTTCGGACCCGAGGAACCGAGGACCCCAGCAGTGAGCCAGCTGCTACAGAGTTTGTCAGAGTTAGCCAGAGGTGAGTGGAATAAACTTTAAGATTTAAAATAAATGAAATATGAGTTTTGAGCATGATCCATGCATCATGAATGTCATGAGATATAGTAGGTTGTTTGCATTAGTATTCATGAATATGTTGCATTGCATTTATGATGTTGATGTGGATTGGTTATTGGATGATCCTTTAGTCCTCATATAGCATGATGATGTTACGGCATGATATGGTATGGAAGTCCAGGTTGTACCCATTCTACGTCCCTGGCACGATGTAAGAGAAAGTCCAGGTTGTACCCATTCTACGTCCCTGGCACATTGGTATGTTATGATATGTTATGTAAGAGAAAGACCGGTTGTACCCATTCTACGTCCCGGCACAGTTGGACTATGTAGAGGACTATTGGTGACAATACCATCCGAGATGTGATTAGTTGTGATGTGTTGCATTACATAATGGCATGAAATTTTAATATATGATTTCACTATTCTGCTCACTGGGCTTTGTAGCTCACCCCTCTCCCCTAACCCCAGATGTGCAGGTACAGGGTAGACCAGAAGGTTAGCCAGAGTTTTGAAGTATGTTTATGTAATAGTTAGATTGTGGACATGACAATTGTACTAATGTAATGTAAGAGATTCAGTATGTTATGTAATGAGGTATTTTGAGGTTATAGATGTGCTTGACCCTATGAGTATTGTAATCCCTTGTTGATGCATGATCTTAGATAATTGTTGATACAGATGTTAGCCAACTCAACACATGTATATCGCCCATTGGGGCATTGATGAGATCCCACAGAGGGGTCAAGTTATGTTTATGTTTTAGTGCATGCACAGGTTGAGTTTGGTATACGAGGAATGAATGAAAAAGGAAAGTTTTAATTTTTATGTATGTTGTTGATCATGTATGGGATTATATAGGTTTACAGGTTATATGTCAGGCTTGCTACGGGTCCCGGCGGCCTTAAGCCGATCTGGATCCTAGCGCCGGTAGCGGTCCGATTTTCGGGTCGTTACAGAATGGTATCAGAGCCCTAGGTTCATAGGATCGGACCTAGAGTGTCGGGCTCATAGATGTTCTAGAAGGTCAAGCACAATAGGAAGATCATGTCCACTAGGATAGGATGTTGAGTCCTATCTTGTATGATGATGTGAAATGCCATGATTATATGCATGTGCATTAATGATATGCTATGCTATGTGATGTGTATGTGATGAGGGTTCATGTGTGCCCACATGAACCATATGATGCTAATGTTTGTATGATGTGTACTGTTTTTCAGAAAACAGGATGAGAGGAACTCGTCGATCTGCACGATTGACTGGAGTACCACCTGAGGATGAGGGCACGAGCGCCCGTCCTCCTACATTGCCTAGGGCAATGTCTTGTAGAGCCAACAGAGAAAGAGTGTCAAGGGACCCTAGAAGGTCTTTTGATGCTAGCAGAAGAGGGACAGATAGAGGAGGAAGTTCTTCAGATGTGAGGGAGGTTATGGAAGAGGATCAGAGGAGGGATGGGAACCTGGATGTGAGCATGGAGGAAGAAGGGACAGGGGAATCTCAGGGAGGCGTTCAGGCCTCGGGGTATGGTTTTCCACCCCATTATCCACCCTTCCCACAGGGTTCAGGGTATCCGATAGGAGGTACATCGGATTACTCCAGCTTTAACCCCTACCCTACCTACATGCCCTATCCACCTTACACACAGTACCCAGCTTATCCACCCTCACCTTTCTATCCAAACCCGGCAAACCCCACCTCGGGGAATGCTGCACCTCCACCTCCACCACCTACAGAACCAGCAGCCCCAGTTACTCAACCTCCTAGACCTAGCTCAGCTGATGGGAGCAAGGTAAAGATGACAGATTACCTCAAGCTAGATGCTCCCAAATACAAGTCAGGGGATGACCCCTTTGAGTATCTGAGAGTGGTGAAGACAATAACTGATGAGCTAGGGGCAAGTGACAGCAGGGCCATTCAGATGGCAGGGTTCACCCTAAAGTGCAAGAAGGCACGGGAATGGTTCAAGTGTTATGTGGACCCGAGACTAGACGGTATGACATGGGAAGAATTTGCGAATGAGTTCGCTGGATGGGCTTTTCCAGACAGTTCCAGAGAACTGAAGATGATTGAGTTTGAGCAACTGAGGCAGTCAGAGCACATGGGTGTAGAGGAATTCACGGATAAATTCTTGGAGCTATTGCCTTTTTCAGGGCAAGCTCTAGATACAGATACGAAGAAAGCCAAGAGATATGTTATGAAGCTGCATTCCAGGTACTCCTCGTTGATTCAGTCAGCTGAGAGAGAAAGTTTCCACACTGTGGTGGATATGGCTCGAAGGATGGAAGCAAGTGCTATAGTTGAGGGGTCAGTGAAGCAGTCAGTGACCCAGTCTTCAGGGGTTAAGACCCCAGGCAGAGGAGGACCAGGTTTCTCTTCTCAGAGTTCAGGTAAGAAGAGGTGGGATAACACCACCAGGAAGTCGAAGAAGAATAAGTTTTGGAACAAGTTGAAATCCGGTCTGGGATTTGACGGTGGCTCGAGCTCAGGCTCAGATGGTACAGAATGCCAGAGATGTGGAAGACCGCACAGGGGAGTGTGTCGAGCTGGGACTAATACATGTTTCAGATGTGGACAGGAGGGACACATAGCTCGGGAGTGTCCTAGAGCGCCTTTTATGGGCCAGCCCCAGCAGACAGCTTCTGGTAGTGTGGCACAGCCAGCAGTTCCAGCCACAACTCAGGGCAGTGGCAGAGGTAGAGGGAGAGGGGCAGCCTCTTCTTCTGGTTCCCGAGGTGAAGGTCCATCAGCTCCAGCCAGGATCTTCACCATGACACAGCAGGAGGCTAACACATCCAACACCGTGGTGTCAAGTAATCTCGTCATTGGGTGTTCTGATGTGTATGCATTAATGGACCCGGGTGCATCTCATTCATTTATTGCTCCGAGAGCCGTTGAGAAGTTGGGTCTGATAGTCTCTGGGTTAGAGTGTCCCCTATGGGTCAGTGGACCCAAGTGTGACCCGTCAATGGCAGTTTCAGTCTGCCAGTACAGTCCAGTTTTTGTTGAGGGAAGATGCCTCTCCGCCGACCTTGTGGTTCTAGATTTGACAGACTTTGACGTCATTCTAGGGATGGATTGGCTATCTACCCATGGTGCTACCTTGGACTGCAGGGACAAGGTAGTCAGGTTCAGAGATCAGAACGGGTCAGAGGTCGTCTTCAGAGGAGACATGAGGGGCACACCTATCAGCTCTTCAGGCTCGTAGGTTGCTTAGGAAGGGATGTCAGGGGTACTTAGCTCATGTGAGAGAGCTAGACAGTCAGGTCAGGGAGCCGGCCTCGGTGCCAGTTGTCAGAGAGTTTCATGATGTCTTTCCTGATGAGCTTCCAGGTTTACCACCTGCTAGGGAGATAGAGTTCGAGATAGAGTTGATGCCTGAAACTAGACCGATCTCTATCCCTCCCTACAGGATGGCCCCAGCCGAATTGAAGGAGTTGAAAGAACAGTTGCAAGAGTTGGTAGAAAAGGGCTTCATCCGACCGAGCACTTCACCTTGGGGTGCACCAGTTTTATTCGTAAGAAAGAAGGATGGATCCCTTAGACTTTGTATCGACTACAGACAGTTGAACAAAGTCACTACCAAGAATAAGTACCCATTGCCAAGGATCGACGATCTATTTGACCAGCTAGCCGGAGCAGGTTGTTTCTCCAAAATAGATCTGAGATCGGGGTACCATCAGCTAAGGATAAGGGAGGAGGATGTGCCGAAGACAGCCTTCAGGACCAGATATGGGCATTTTGAGTTCCTTGTGATGCCGTTCGGGTTAACCAACGCCCCTGCAGCATTCATGGATCTCATGAACAGAGTATTTAGCCAGTACCTGGATCACTTTGTTATTGTCTTCATAGATGATATCTTGGTGTATTCTAGGAATGCAGAGGAGCATGCCCATCATCTGCGGTTGGTCTTGCAGACCTTGAGGGAACATGGCTTGTATGCCAAGTTCTCTAAATGTGAGTTCTGACTGAGGAGCATTTCGTTCTTGGGGCATGTAGTGTCAGAGAATGGGATTGAGGTGGACCCCAAGAAGACAGAAACTGTGGCTAACTGGCCTAGATCCACTTCAGTGACAGAGATTAGAAGTTTCTTGGGTTTGGCAGGTTACTACAGGAGGTTCGTTCAGGACTTCTCAAAGATTGCAGCTCCTCTGACCAGACTAACCAGGAAGAATCAGAGGTTTCTGTGGACCGACCAGTGCGAAGAGAGTTTTGAAGAGCTTAAGAAGAGGTTGACTTCAGCACCAGTTTTAGCTCTGCCATCTAGTGATGATGACTTTACAGTCTTTTGTGATGCGTCCCGTGTGGGACTGGGTTGTGTACTAATGCAGAAGGAGAGGGTGATCGCTTATGCTTATAGGCAGCTGAAGAAGCATGAGTTGAATTACCCCACACATGACCTAGAGATGGCAGCAGTAATCTTTGCGCTCAAGATGTGGAGGCACTACCTCTATGGGGTAAAATGTGAGATCTTCACAGATCATAAAAGCCTGCAGTACATCCTGAGTCAAAGAGATTTGAACTTGAGACAAAGGAGATGGGTGGAGCTGCTGAGTGACTATGATTGCAAGATTCAGTATCATCCGGGTAAGGCGAATGTCGTGGCAGACGCCCTAAGCCGGAAGTCACTAGGCAGTTTATCCCACATATCGGCAGAGAGGAGGCCAGTGGTGAAGGAGTTCTACAAGCTTATTGAGAAAGGTCTACAGATGGAGTTGTCTGGTACAGGTGCCTTGGTGGCCCAGATGAGAGTAGCACCCGTGTTTCTGAAGCAGGTGGCTCAGAAACAGCATGAGGACCCGGAGTTAGTGAAGATTGCCAGGACTGTTCAGTCAGGCAATGATAGTGAGTTCAGATTCGACAGTAAGGGGATCCTCCGCTATGGGAGCAGACTATGTGTACCAGATGACATAGGGCTAAAAGGAGACATTATGAGGGAGGCTCATAATGCAAGATACAGCATTCACCCCGGAGCCACCAAGATGTATCAAGATCTAAAGAAAGTTTATTGGTGGCCAGCGATGAAGAAAGAAGTGGCACAGTTTGTGTCCGCCTGCGAAGTATGTCAGAGGGTGAAGCTGGAACATCAGAAGCCGGAACATCAGAAGCCGGCTGGAATGCTTAACCCGCTACCTATTCCAGAATGGAAATGGGAAAATATAGCTATGGACTTCGTAGTGGGGTTACCGGCGGCGTCCAACAGAGTGGACTCCATATGGGTGATTGTGGACAGACTCACCAAATCTGCTCACTTCATCCCTGTCAGGAGTGGCTACTCTGTGGACAAGTTGGCGCAGGTGTATGTAGATGAGATCGTCAGGCTGCATGGGGTTCCTGTTTCGATAGTGTCAAATAGAGGGCCCCAGTTCACCTCCAGGTTTTGGCGGAGTCTGCAGAATGCCATGGGTACTAGGTTGGATTTCAGTACTGCCTTCCACCCCCAGACTGATGGACAGTCAGAAATGACCATCCAGACTATCGAAGATATGCTCAGAATGTGTGTGCTGGACTTTGGCGGTTCTTGGAGGCAGCATCTACCTTTGGTGGAGTTTGCCTACAACAACAGCCATCATGCTAGCATCGGGATGGCTCCATATGAAGCTTTGTACGGAAGGAAGTGCAGATCACCTGTTTGCTGGGAGGAAGTTGGAGAAAAGGCCTTGGCAGGGCCTGAACTAGTAGAGATCACCAGCAGGGTGGTACCCATAATCAGAGAGAGAATCAAGACTGCTGCCAGCAGACAGAAGAGCTATGCAGACGTCCGCAGAAGACAGTTAGAGTTTCAGGAGGGGGATCTGGTATTGCTCAAGGTGTCTCCAATGAAGGGAGTGGTTCGCTTCGGGAAGAAAGGTAAACTAGCCCCACGATACATCGGACCCTTTGAAATCTTGCAAAAGATCGGGAATGTGTCGTACAAGCTGGATTTACCTGCTTCAATGGAAAGAATCCATCCGGTTTTCCATGTTTCAATGTTGAGGAAGTTTGTGTCAGATCCGAGCAAAGTTCTTAGTGAGCCTGATGTGGAGGTCCAAGAGGATCTCACCTATGTTGAACAGCCAGTTCGGATCATAGACACCCAGATCAGAAAGTTAAGAAACAAGGGAATCCCGATGGTGAAAGTCCTGTGAAACCACCACAACTTGGAAGAATGCACTTGGGAGACACGGGAGTCTATGCTCCAGCAGTACCCTCATCTCTTTTAAGGTTAGATCTCTATGTGTTTATGTGCTATGTATGTTATGTTTTATGCCATGCTATGTGTGCTAGTTGAGGTACATTCGGGGACGAATGTTCTTAAGGGGGAGGAGAATGTAATACCCGGCTAGACTCCGGTATCGGAATTCCTACCGTCCGGTGGAATCTCGGATGTCGGAAGCCTCTAGTAGGGTAGAAACATGTTTTCATAAAATGTTTTAAGGTATTTCATGGTTTTAAGTATGAAAATTTAATGAGTTTTTGCATGAAAAGTCTTTGGAGGAAAACCCAGGTTCGGTCGCCGAAAGTCAAGTTCGGCCGCCGAACATGCATGCGTTTTAGAGGCACGTTAGGCCCCCGAAAGCATGAGTGAGGGAAGACCAGGTTCGGCCTCCGAAAGTCAAGTTCGGCCGCCGAAAGTCAAGTTCGGCCGCCAAACATGGCATGCATGCGGAAGCACTTTCGGCCCCCGAACGTGGCCTGGCCAGCCACCTATAAAAGGGTCACTTAGCCGAAATGGGCGAGCTTTCTCCCATTTTCGACCATAGCTAGCTTCCGACCTCCCTCTCCCCAGATCTTGTGTTCTTTCTCCAAATCTCCTCCATTTTTCTTGAGTTTTCACCTCTCATTGCAAGTTTTGAGCATTTAAGACAAGTTTTGGAGCTTTGGGAACTCAGGAGCTCATTTGCTTGGATCTCCGAGTTTAGGTCGTCTCTCTCTCGATCTTCAAGAGGTAAGAGCCGATCTTAAGCTCATTGTATGTTTTAAGTAAGTTTTAAGTGGTTTTATGGGGTAGAATGACATGTATAGGGTTGTATGAGTTTTTAAGCAAATGTTATGTTTTTGAACAATGTGAGTTGCTTGTGTGTTGTAGTTGGGGTTTTTGTTGGTTTGATGCCCCTAGGAGCTTGTATGTTTGCTTGTGAATGCTTGGGAATGTTGTAGAATAGGTTTATGCATGATTGGTTAGTTTTGGAGGCATAAATGCATAAGGGAGCCAAGTTTCTGCCCTTTGGCAGAAACCAGGTTCGGCAGCCGAAGGCACTTTCGGCCGCCGAACATGGCTGGGGAGGCAGGCCTTTCGGCTGCCGAAGTTGCCCCCGAAAAGAGACTTTCGTCTCTGTCTGGGACTTTCGACCGCCGAAGGTGCCGCCGAACATGCATGAGTTTCGCCTCTGTCTGGGAGTTTCGGCCGCCGAACCTGCCTGACTTTCGGCTCTGGAGGGACTTTCGGCCGCCGAACCTGCCGCCGAAAGTGCCCTGTCCAGCCATTTCTTGCATGTTTTTATGTAATTGTTTCATGATGTTTTAGGGGGTTTTTGGGGAGTATATTAGAGTTATGTTTATGTATGTTTGGTCCCTCATTGGAGTCCACCTGTGTAGGTTCGGACCCGAGGAACCGAGGACCCCAGCAGTGAGCCAGTTGCTACAGAGTTTGTCAGAGCTAGCCAGAGGTGAGTGGAATAAACTTTAAGATTTAAAATAAATGAAATATGAGTTTTGAGCATGATCCATGCATCATGAATGCCATGAGATATAGTAGGTTGTTTGCATTAGTATTCACGAATATGTTGCATTGTATTTATGATGTTGATGTGGATTGGTTATTGGATGATCCTTTAATCCTCATATGGCATGATGATGTTACGGCATGATATGGTATGGAAGTCCAGGTTGTACCCATTCTACGTCCCTGGCACGATGTAAGAGAAAGTCCAGGTTGTACCCATTCTACGTCCCTGGCACATTGGTATGTTATGATATGTTATGTAAGAGAAAGACCGGTTGTACCCATTCTACGTCCCGGCACAGTTGGACTATGTAGAGGACTATTGGTGACAATACCATCCGAGATGTGATTAGTTGTGATGTGTTGCATTACATAATGGCATGAAATTTTAATATATGATTTCACTATTCTGCTCACTGGGCTTTGTAGCTCACCCCTCTCCCCTAACCCCAGATGTGCAGGTACAGGGTAGACCAGAAGGTTAGCCAGAGTTTTGAAGTATGTTTATGTAATAGTTAGATTGTGGACATAACAATTGTACTAATGTAATGTAAGAGATTCAGTATGTTATGTAATAAGGTATTTTGAGGTTATAGATGTGCTTGACCCTATGAGTATTGTAATCCCTTGTTGATGCATGATCTTAGATAATTGTTGATACAGATGTTAGCCAACTCAACACATGTATATCGCCCATTGGGGCATTGATGAGATCCCACAGAGGGGTCAAGTTATGTTTATGTTTTAGTGCATGCACAGGTTGAGTTTGGTATATGAGGAATGAATGAAAAAGGAAAGTTTTAATTTTTATGTATGTTGTTGATCATGTATGGGATTATACAGGTTTACAGGTTATATGTCAGGCTTGCTACGGGTCCCGGCGGCCTTAAGCCGATATGGATCCTAGCGCCGGTAGCGGTCCAATTTTCGGGTCGTTACAATATGTTTATAAACTGTTTTTATTGTTCTGCTCACTAGGCTCTTGTAACTCACCCTTTTCCCCTAACCCCCAGGTTTGCAGGTTCAGGATAGACCGGGAAGTCGTCAAGGGTAAAAGTTATGTTCATGTAATAGATTAGTAGTGGACATGATATGTAAAAATAATGTAATGTAATGTAAGGTATGGTACAGTGATGTATTGAGGATTTGTATTGTAATTGGCCCTAATGTATGGTTAATCCCTTTTTGTACATGATCTTATAAAATGCTTTCATGATGAGTTATGTTGAATCAGACTTGACATATGATATGTTATCCCGCTAGAGCATTTGATGAGGGCTCTAGTGTGGGGTTTTACGTTTACAGTTATGGTGCATGCACAGGTCAAGCTTGGTGTATAAAAAGTTTAAAGTTCTTATGAAATGTTGATCATGTATGGGATTTTATCTGATCTACAGGATGTATAGTAGGCTTGTTACGGGTCCCGGCGACCTTAAGTCGGTCGGGATCCTAGCGCCGGTAGCGGTCCGGTTTCCGGATCGTTACACTAGTTGCATAATATTCTTTGCAATCAGAAAGGGAGAGGCATGGCTCCTCAAGCAGTGAGTCTACTCGATTGAGATCCATGGCTAGATTTGGATACTTTGTGGCCAGGGAGCTTTAATACCAACTCCCTCATAAGTCGGAAGAGCTGTACAGGTGGGGAACAAGAGGGGAGTGCCTCTGGATACTTCGTGGCCAGGGAGCTTCAATACTAGCTCCCTCATAGGTCGGAGGAGCTGTACGGGTGGGGGACAAGGGGAGAGTGCCTCTAGCAGAAGACTCAAGCTGTGAACTTGAAGGCTCGGTAAGAGCAACAAGGTCGACCATAGGAGGAGGAGGAGGCGGAGGCAGCATAATTATCCCTTCCACCCGATACTCTCTTTAGAGGTAGGACCAAGGTCCCAGCAGTAACCTTCCCTTTGCCCTTGCTAGCCATACCTGCACAGAAAGATGAGTAAGTAAGCATAACAGAATCAGCCGCTAGGGATTATGTGTGCTTAGCCGAGTCTCCCTGGCCTACTCAGGTTGGGTTTGACTCTGCTAGGCGAGCGTGACATTTCTCATAGCCACAATTATGTCCATTTTGCGGCTGGAGGCCATCTTTTGGAGAAAGGCTCGGGACTTTTCCTCCTCTCTATGGGGTCTCACCCGATCTTTCCTGATCTCCACATAGATGTTTCAACTTGTCCGCAGGTTCCCAAAACCCTCGAACACTCGATGGCGAAGTATGAAGAACTTGTTTTTCCATCGTTTGAGGGATGAAGGGAGATGGCAAAAAAGTGTGTGATGTTTTCTCTCGCTGAGGTACCAGAACTCTTTGTTGACTCAAATGCCTAATTGGTACATTTGGGAGAATAGGGCGACGCTCTACTTACTATTATTATTGAAGCAAACCAACTAGAACGCTACTAGAATTTTTTAGCTATTGGGGTGTAGCTAGGCAATCGAAAACTTGTGAAAATTTAGGACTTGTGTGTAAAAATGATCAATGGAAAATCTAAGGCTCGCCTTTAGTTGCTCCTCATACACTATAATAGTGTCTTCAGCAAGAACATGGTCATCAATATGAATGTTTGAATTAGGAGCATATATCCAAAATGTATCTCAAGAGATTTGGTAAGTATTGTGCAAATGATCTATATCCTTTTCAGACAATACCGATGGAATATCATTTACCAGTAAGGTGTCATTGTCATGGATAGCTTCTAATGGGACTATGGATACTAGAGCATGGATGGGACTGCCTAGGGGAGGAGGTATCCCCAGAGGAAGAAGTTCTGTTTATTTTTGCTAAAGAAGGAAGCAATGGAGGAATTATCTTTGTAGAAAAGGTTGAAGAAGAACGCATCTAGAGAGGAACGAGTTTCTTTTAGGAAGGTAAAGTGTGAGCATAAAAGTGGTAATAGTGTGAAAAAGGAAGGATTTATAGGGCTAATCTAGCGGCTGATTTTAATAGGGCTCGAGTAAGGAAGCGTTATAAGACTGGTGAAGAGACATGAGGCAAGAAACCAATCCGGTTGAACCACTTGTCCATGTAATGGAGTCTAGCTGTACACCTTCAAATCTAAAGAATTGAAGAGTTGTGGAGGGACTTCTGATATGACTCGGTACTCACCCAAAACTCGATACGTTTTAGCAACCAATGTTTGGTACATGTTGTGATACCTTTACACCTAAGATACACGGACATCATGACTTGGTCACTTAAAGATATGGAGTCGAGGCAGCATATGTAGAGAGGTCCGGATAAACATCAAACTTGCCCAGAAGAGTTGGCAAAGTCCCCGGGGGCAGTTTGTTACCATTATAGGACGTTACAAAAACAATTCATCGAATATTAATTGTCACGATATCTCTTATCCACTGGCGGATATAAATCACATTCTCAGAAAAAATCGCTAACTAATCTAATCTTATTATAATATAAAAGTAAAGCAGTCTAATGGATCAAAGTACACATTCTACTACTCTTTCTACTTGTTCTACTTTATCATTTCATTCACACTGATTTGACTATCAAAATAGTTATTTTCAAACACTAACCACTCACTTTTTTTTTTTTGCTGATTACCAAATCATTCAAGGATACTTTTCACAACATCACTACTCTCCGATTTTAGTCCCTTAAATGACATGTTGCTCTGATTTTTATTTTAATTTATATTTATATTTTTAATTACTTTATATATGCGAGCACACATATACTAATATATGTTATTAATTAATTTAAGCAAATTGCTGACTGCAGCAACTTGGAACATATAGGTCCAGTATTTTTCAGCCACAAAAAAAAATTAAAAATGCATTGGACCGTCCTTTATATACCTAACTTAAAAGGAAAAAGTCCCAATACATATATGGAAAATATGTGCAAATCCGGTTCTGCATTTTTTATTGGAGTTAAATTTATTTTTTTTTTTATTGAATATACTCACAATTTTAAATTTAAAGTTAAATACGTTTTAATATGTATTAAAATATTAATTTTTAATGAATTTTTAGCCTGAGACCCTTAATTTTTTTAATTTTTATATCTATTTTAATTAAAAACAATATTATAAGTTTTAATATATAAAAAATTATAGAAATAATATTTTATTATTAAAAATTTTAATATTTTACAATATTAGAATATATTTAGCTTTAAATGGATTTATTTAACCCTGATAAAAAATATTGGGACTTATAAATAAAATTAAAATGAATATATTTAGTAGTTTTGTTGCAACAATGTCATATAAACAAAATTTTCCGTATACATATTATAATATTTATGCAGGTCGTAGTTAATTATAACACCAAATAAATTATTAATTATAATATACTAAACAAGCCGATAAATAAATAGTTATATTGAAAAATTTTGTAGATTATAATGTTTTTAGTTATGATTAACTTTATTATGAAAGCATGTTGATACGCATAAATGAATCAAACCGTTTGTAAGTTATTCGATATTTAACTCGATAAAAGTTTAATCGGAATTGATTCAACTTCTAAACGAGTTAAATTTGGACTTAAATTTTAGATAAATTTAGTAAACGAGCCAAATTTAAACTTTATAATATTTTCTTTGATAAGAATTGTGAGCTTAGCTCGTTTTCAAATTTATGAGTAAACTTGAAAGCAAACTTATAAACAGTTTTATTAAGAATGGTGAGATTAATATTATAAAAAACTAAACTCAACTCTATATATATTTTTGTGAAGTAAATTTAAATTTTTCTTAAATTCAATTTAATTATACTCTTAAAATTTATAGATATTCGAATCATTAAATTTTTAAAGTTTGTTTTTTATAAATTTACGAGTTAATTTATATATATATACTTATTTAATTAAAATTATTTAATTTTAAACTTGTTAGTTTTAAACTATAACTCATTATAAATATAAATAAATTAAACTATTTGAATATTAAGTTTAATAAAAATTTTGACTCATCTAAATTCATTTGCTAAACAAATTAAATTTAAACTTCAATTTGAATTAAATCTCAAATAATTCAAACTCAAAAAAATTTTAACGAATTAAATTTAAAAACTTTAAAATTCAGTTCAACTCAGTTCTCATCTGAGATGAAAATTTAAGTCTATGAAAATTTAAGTCTATGAAGTGATTATTATGCTTTTATTTCATTTGTTATGCTTTTAGTTACTGAATGAAATTGTATGTCTTAAAAAATATATTTTTTTTAAATATAAAGCTTATCTATAAACAAAATCTTAACATATCATTAAATAATAATTTTACATTTTTAGTTTTTAAAACTTATATCTATTCACTACGCTAAACACTCCACTTTTAATTATTCATATTAAAATATCCTTCATTATCCTCTACAAAAAAAATAGTGAGCTTACTATTTTAATTTCATTATTATAAAATCCTCCATAGCATTTAATGAATAAAAATTTCTTCTATTTGAATAAAATCTCCCTCTCTCGGCATATGGATCAGAGTCAAATAACCTAATATTTCTGTTTAGAGTGTTAGTCACTTTAAGTCTACATATAAAAGATCATTATTTAATTGAGAAATATTTCTTCAACTAAAATGAAATTTTTTTTTTTTTTTAAATCTCATTAGGATTTTGAGTAATACCCTAAGAATTCTCTCCTCGACCTAAAACTTAAGCAATCATGATGCCTTGAAATAAATTTTTTAATAATCAAGTAGAGATGTTTGAATTTTAGCTTTGTAATATTTAAGAAAAAATTACTTTTTAGTCCCTGAGGTTTAACATAATTAACACTTTTATCTCTCTATTTTGACGACCCAACACTTAAGTCCCTCACTTTCTCCTCCATCCAAATTCGTAGTCCTTCCATCCAAAATTGCCGTTTGGTCAAAGAGTCAAAGGTTAGAGGTGAAATCTTTAACCAAATACCCTTAATGAACTTAATAAAACCACTCTCAACGTAAATTCCCTCTATCCTTCTTCTCCCTCATATCTTCTCTCTTCTTTTCGGCCATTGTTGATTCTCCATTTTTCTCTCTTTTCTATCTTTATTTTCACTCATATCTTTTTACTCTCTCATATATTTCTTCTCCCTCATATCTTCTCTATTTCCTTTCAGCCATTGATTTTTTTTTCCCATTTTCATATTTCTTCTCCAGAGCCTCTATGACCCACAGATCTCAATTTCAGTCCCCAACTTGGCCATCAAAACCTTCCAAAATCATCAGAATTCACAAACCCTACAAAAACCTATATTTCCTCTCTGTACCAATTAATCATTCTCTGTCTACTCCACTAGTTTCTTCCTTTTCTTTCCCTCTTATTCCCAAATTCCCTCGTAATCTACTCTCCTTTCACCCCGTACAAGATGCTACTGAGGAGCATATCCTCGAAGACATCGAGAATTCCATGAGAAATCATCCAAATCTTAAAAATTTGATCAAACTAGAATTACCCAATAGCTATAATCGCCAAATTATATGTCCAAAATTGTCTAAAAGAGTTTTTATAAAAGATCCTCCCTGGATTTCTGCCCTTTTTTTCAAGGGACTGTATAAGATAGCTAATCGAGAATTGAAGGTAGAGTTCAAAGATATTGAGAAGATAAAGTATAATTTACTTAGGCGGCGGCAAATTAGACAAGAGACTGAGGCGTGAGAGAGAATGGCGAAAGAATATAGGAGTTTAGTGAGGGAAATGTGCGAGAGAAAGTTGGCACCAAATTTGCCATATGTCAAGGGACTGTTTTTGGGGTGGTTTGAGCCCTTGAAAGAGGCTATAAAGGAGCAGAATCTACAGATGTCAAAGAAACAGAAGGCGGATGAAGAATCAACAATGGCCGAAAAGAAGAGAGAAGATATGAAGAAGAAGAAAGATAGGGGTTTTATTAAGTTCATTAAGGGTATTTTTGATAAAAAATTTCACCTCACCTTATGCTCTTTGACCAAACGGTCATTTTAGACGGAAGGACTACGAATTTGGATGAAAGAGAAAGTGAGGGACTTAAGTGTTGGGTCGACAAAATAGAGAGATAAAAGTGTTAATTACGTTAAACTTCAGGAATTAAAAAATAATTTTTTTAATATTTAATTGGTATCGGTGTAACTTAGCCTTCTTTTTAAAATATCTGCATCAATGATTTTTCTCCAAAATTAAGCTTGAGTCATCTTTGTATATATTATATGTCACAACAATTCCATCTTCGAGTAAACTCACGTAAGCTAATTGAAGGTAATTTTATTGTTCTTAAGTGAATGAAATATCGAGTTCAGGTTTTTCAACGATATTTATTTTCATGATGAAAAACAAGCTAAACTCAAACAATCATCAGACTAATTTGTAATTATCAAATCTATCTCATTGTGATTGTAAGAGTGCTAACCCACAAATTAAAATAAATAAACAATATTCATAATATACTAATGTACATTATCTCAAAATAATACTCCATCCATCAATCTAATTATACTCAAACTTCACCATATATTTCTTTGGACATAATATCCTTTTCCTATGTATAGAACTAAATCAAATGATTTTTTCAACAATGCTCTTATTTATAGTATTAATCTCTTAATTCTAATCTTAGTACCAATCCTACTCAAATATAAATATTAGTAAAGTAGTAGTTTTGCTCTAGGTCGAAAATATTCTCTAATTTAATCGAATAATATTTCTCTTACTCATTTAAAAAATTAGACCCGAAAATTAAAGTTTTTTATAGTTGTTCAAAATACATTGGTACATTTAAAAGAAGAAGAAAAAAAAACCCAAAGATAAAGCATATACATACAGCTTAATGAGCTTTTATTCGATCCTACTCCTGCAAACAGCACAAAGAAACCAAGTGCCTGGCAGAACAGACACTCCCACAAGAATATTTCAAAACAATTTTTTAAGTGATTCCCAACTATCAATAATTAGTGAACGATAGCCATAAAAGAATAATCTCATTGCTTATTCTGCCCTAGACTGGCCAGCTCGGGAAGACAAGATAATGCCAACAATGAGTCCGTACAATGCTAATGCTTCAGCAAAAATGAGGATCAAAATCATTCCAACAAAAAGTTTTGGTTGTTGAGCATTAGCTCTGCCGAATAGAAGGGGAAAAAAAAATCAATATTGAAGCACAATATACAGAAATTTTGTTTAGGCAATGCCAAGAACCATGATAAAATGATCCAGAATGGCATTCCCATAAAATTATAGAAAAACATTAGAAAACAAACAGGACAAACTAAACAATTTATATGAACATACACTTCTCTTTACCTTTCCAACATGCTTCGCACAATTACAGAATATCTTTTAGATTAAATTAATTACTCTTAAATTAAGCGTCATGATAGTGTTCCAGTAAATAGTAGTCCATGTTTCTTTATTCCTAACCCTTTATGTTTGCAGAGAGACTACAAGAGAACCATCCATGCTGTGTACCCAGAGCCATCCATGCAGAGAGACTACAAGAGAACCTACATAATCTACTTTTTGCACATCCAGAAAAATAGTGACTACTGTGAAAATCCAAAGGCTGAAGCCAACCATCCATATAAATAGAAATGGATAAGGACTCCATAAAAGCTCTTTTAAAGCACGACTGTACTTTTTGAAGCAAGCATACTACATATTACTATTGAACATGATGTGGAATGGAATTGCAAATAGATGATAAAAAGATCGCAAGAAATAATGGCAATTTGATGATGCACACAAAAGAAATATCTATGTAATTCTGATAGATAATCGCATTTCCTATTTTTGTCAGTTGAAGCTATAATAACCATGTCATTTCATATTCAAGGCAGTTTTATAAACCGGTTACAACCAGCATTGGAGCAAGAAAAGAAAGGAACAAATTTGGAAGAAATTTTGTTTAACCGAAGAAAAAAGTATCTAAGCCAAGGAAATTTTGGCCACTGATAACAAGCCCTTTTTGGGATTTAATTTGTATTAAAGACATGAAGATCACAATCCAAAGGTCAAGGGAAGTGCACATAACAAGGAGGCTTATATAACCTGTGATAATTAACCCACAAGAAAACTGGAGTCGGTAGTAATACCCCATCCTGACGTGTCAATATCCAGTACAACTACATTATTACCAAATATTCAATTACAGTTGAGAAGCACATTCATATGATACACTAGAGAGGAGACTTGGTTGAAAATCACGCCTTTGAACTATCAATGGTATCTAATCTTTCATTTATCTCGTAGGGCACATATAGATTAACAAGCCACCAAATTCACTCACAAATCATGAAAGCAAAAAAAAAGGGGTTTGGTTGAGGCACTTAATAAAAATTCATGACAGGAATCAATCAGTTAAAGTTAGAATTACGCCCAACACCATGTATATAAAGAGGACAGAAGGTATACCTGACACCAGCATCACCGACAATGCCAATGGCCATTCCAGCAGACAGCCCAGCAAGGCCACAAGCAAGACCAGATGAGAGATGGGCATACCCATCAAAAAGGTAATATGACTTGGCCTTGGGGTTGATTCCAGTACTGATAATAACTGCAATAATTAACCCATATATACCTAACACACCAGCCATAACAACTGGTACAATTGATTTCATCACAAGTTCAGGCCTCATCACTCCCATTGATGCCACACCAACACCACTCTTAGCTGTTCCATATGCCGCTCCCATACCTATAAACCCAATAATCTTTAATATTCATAACAAAAGAGACTCGAAAGCTTTTTCCCATTTTAAAGCACCTGAATGCAATGTTTAAAGCAAAATTTGAATTGTTTTATGAACAACAACTAGTTTGGAACTAAAGTTTGAATTGAATAAAACTAATCTTAGCTATTAAAACAATGTTCATTCTGAATCTTAATGATCTGTGTCCCTCAAATTCCAAGAGAAATCATGAGAAACAAGCCATGGATCCTAAACTAAGCACCACAGCAATGAACTCCGATAACACTAATAATATAACCAAAGATCTACGCCACCATGAATTACACTATCGCGTAAAACAAGGAATTAAGATTAAGAAACCATAAATCATAAACGAAACCATATCACTTGGGGCATATAATTCCATCATATCGGTTTAACGATCAGACACCTAAACATCATTTTCCATCTGATTCTAGGAAAACAAACACAAAATTTAAAATTGACAAATTCAAATAATGAGATCTAAAACAAAAGATACACACTTAATTAAAGATTAAAAAAAAAAAGAAAAGAAAAGGCAAATTATAGAGTTATAGTTACAAGAGAAGACAAGCGCGGCAGCGGCGCCGAGGAAGCCAAAGAAAGGAGCAGTTTCATCGCCGCTGAACCCAGAAGACATGGTGGATTAACAGATGTAAAAACGGTGTCGTTAAGATCTGAGATCGCAGAGGTCTAGAGCATCGATCTCATTCTGATATTTTGTTTTTATATTTCGGTAGTGAAAGGAACTTCTCGGAGGAGAAAGGTTCTGTTATTTTTATAAATCCCAAAGCCACCCTTTTTTTTTTGTGTTTTTTTTTTCTTTTATCGAACCAAAGCCAACTCAATGGGGTGGAATTAAGCATTTTAAAAGTGGGCTCGGACTCGGGCTCAGGCTCAGGCTCAGGCTCAGGCTCAGGCCCAGTGGGAGTCGAATATTGAGTATTGGCATTTTTTTTTTCCTTTTTCATAAGAAATTATGAGAGTTGGAACTCAAACCAGAAACTACTGGGTACCATTACTCCCCCATTCCACTAAATTTGAAACTTTTTAAGAATAATTTTATCCATTTAGTCTAAAACTTTAAAAAATTCTGGGAGCAATTAATCTTTTTATTATTATTTTGCCCTTATTAATATTAAATGTCATCAATATTTTACACAGTAAATATTAAGAGTACCAATTTTCATTAATTAATGTTAAAGATATTGAGATAAATTTACAATTAATTTTTTTAAAAAAATAAAACAATCATTTATTTAGTCTACATGACGAGATAAAAAGTTTCAAATTTGAGTAGAATGGTCCGACTATTAAGGTTGTATAGATTTTGTTTCGTGACGGTTTCTTACAAGAATTCAAATTGAAATTAAAATTAAAAGTTGATTTTTTAAAATTTTTAGAATTAAAATCAGAATTAAATTTTGATATGATTTTACATATTTTAATATAAGTTTTTTTTCAGTTTTAATTTCGATATAATTTTTTATTTTTATAATAAAATTTAAATTTAAATGAAATCATTAAATATTTTTAATATAATATTAATATTATTCATATCAAACTAATAAGTCTTATATTTTAATTTTAAAATAATATCAAATATCTATAATATTATATAATATTTTTATTTAAAATATATAAAAATATTAAATAATTAAATATAATATAATTTTTTATTAAAATTTCCAAACTCTTAAAAAAATTTTCAATAGACTTTTCAAAAACTTTATTGCAATATTTCCATAAAAAATTAATTCTAATCAAATAAGTTTTTATCATTCCTTTACAAATTTATTTAATTTTTTTAAATTTTTATAATAACACTACTTAATTTAAAATAAAACTACGTTGGTATTTAAGATTTTATAATTTAATTTAATAGTATTTTTTTAAATAGTCATAATTATTTTAATTTAATTTATTTCTAATTTAAAAGTATTTTTTTAAATAGTCATAATTATTTTAATGTAATTTATTTCTAATTTTATTAAATTATATTTTATTATTATATAATCTAGTAAATAATTATATATATATATAGGGATAATAATAATGAAAGTATTGATTTTAATAATTTATATTCTATTAGTATAAATTTTATTAATATGGAGATAATGTGTAATATAATCTATTTAATTGAAATGAAGTATAATTATGAATTAAACCTCTATAAACTTTTAATAATTGATTAGTGGATAAAATATATAATAATTATATATGTATATATAGCTATTAATAATAATTATAAGCACTCAAGTTTAACACGGTGGTAAAAGTGTATCTGAGTAAATCGAGAAATTTCAGGTTATACTCTCCCAATTCCTCATTTAAAAAAAAAACAATTATAAGTAAATATATACATATAATTCTATTAATATTGAGATAGTGCATATATATATATATAGATATAGATAGAATGAAATTTAATTAATTAGTTAAATTATACTATTATAAATATTTAATATAATTAATTAATAATTAAAAAGTATAATAAAAATTAATTAATAATTAAAAAGTATAATAAAATTATTATACCTTTTAATTATTTAACATTATAAATGTATATATATATATGATTATTTTAGTAATTTATATTTTAATAGTATAATTCTAATAATATATATATATATATTATTTAAATAGAACAAATTATAACCAATTAAATAAATTAACTAAGTAAAATAGTAATAAGTATTAAATAATTAAATAATATTACAATTATATGTGTATAATTCTATTAAAATTATATGATATATAAAATAAATTATTAGAACTATATATTAGAATTACATTCTCACTACAAATTATTTAAAAATATATATATATGAATCTATTTTTCAATATAGTTTTAGTTTGATACAATTTCGATATGATTTCAGTACATTTCTTAATAAAAAATTAAAACAGAACTAAATAGATAAATAAATTCGATTTAGTATGGTTTAATTTTTATATTATTATTTATTTTTCAATTTCAATTCAGTACAGTATAATTTTTCGATTTAATTCGAGACTTTCAAAAACTATACACAGACCCACTGGATACTATATATTAAAAGATATTACTTTTACTGTTTTTTATAATAGTAAAAATTCATCATTATAATTTATAATTATTTATAACTGTATTGAAAAAAAATTCAAATATTTATCATTTTTTATATTTATATTCTAATCTTAAAATTTTAGACAATAAAATCAATCATTTTACATTTATCTCAATTTTAATCATTTACCTTGATTAATTTTGTCAAAAGCAAAAAGATTATTTTTCAAAAGATTTATTAAATAAAAAAAATCAAAACATTTACATCAATCCATATTTATATTCAAAACTTAAAATTTTGAATAATAAAACAGATATTTTAAAAAATTTGTTAACTAATTTCTGTATTAATAATATTTATTGAGTATTTATAAAAAATTTAAAATGCTAATAATATGAAAATACTAGTTAATAAATATTTTTATAAAAATGAGAGGCTAATTAATAAGTTATTTTAATTATAAAAATTAAATAGTAAAATATTTAATCGTTAAAATTAATAGTTAAATTAATTAATGAATTTTTTAAAATATTTTAATATATTTTTTAAAATAAAAAATTAATTAATGGCTTTTTCAATAATATTTAAACTAAATAATATTTTTTAAATTAAAATTAAAGTTGTAAAACTAAAAATCATAAGTATTAATAAAAACCCCTCGCATTATCAAAGTCTATTAATTAAAAAAGAAAAAAAATTATATTTAGTTTCTATAATATAAAAAAATTTATTATTTAATCTTTTAATTTATATAAAATATTTTTTATATTTTAAAAAATTTATTAATTAATTTTTTTATTAATTTCATTCGTTAAATATATTTTATTATTTAATTTTATAATTTTGAAAAACATATTAATTAATCTCTTATATTTTTAAAAATTTTATTAATTAATCTTTTTATATTAAAAATATTTAAAATTTTTTTTATCATACTTATAATTAAAATTAATAAAATAATTAATTAATAAATTTTTTAAAATATTATAAATATTTAAAAATATTTATTAAAATAAAAAATTAACTAAAAATTTTTTTCATAATATAAAAATTAAATAATAAATTTTCTTTAAAAAAATACAATCCATGATTATAGACTCAAAGACTCGAATAAAAATTAAATAATAATTATCATTATATTTTGAATCACCAGAAATTAAGTTCATCTAATACACAAAACACGATAATATCCTACTGTATAAAATGTGACAAGAAGTTTATTTAATACATAAAACGCGACAAAAGGCCGCATGGCATCTCTTTTAGCTGTAACGCTGGGTTTATTATTAAAAAAATATATAAATTTTTAAAAAACAATTTACTAAATTAATGTAAAATTTAAAATATTTATCAAAATAGCGTGACAAGTACTCTGTCAACTCGCAGCTTTTTTAAAGAATAGAAAACGTAGTTTTCTTAAATTCATAATACCAATTGAGTTGGCATTTTCTCGTTTATAAAAAATACCATCAGATGTGAAATTATTATTAAAGGGACAAGTTAAGTCTTTATATTTTATTAGAATCAATTAATTTATAATCACTTAATTAAATTATTTGTGCATTCGTTTAAAAAATTAAACTCTTTAATTTTTAAAAAATCAATTTATTTAGTCTATTAAATAAATATTAATTAACTAATTAATTTTTATTTTTTTCAACATAACTTTCGTCATTCATGCAGTGTAAATAATTAAAATTTTAGACTTTACTTAAAATAACTGGACCAATGTATCATTACATATAATAGGTCAACAATTAGATAGAATAGAAGAAAAAATAGATAAAAACCACGAAGCAATTACAAATATCGAACATATAGAGACACCTCAAGCACCATCTCCTATAACTCCAAAACCAAACACTATATATTTATCCCAGAGATATAGTAATCCAAAACCATATGATATCATAGATCCAGCTATAAAACTCATTAATAAACTTTTCACAAAAATGATACATCCGTCACAAAACCCCATAGAAATAGTAACACTAAGTCCAAAGACAGAATTACAAGACATGTCAAAATTATTACAAAAAATAATAAAAGAACAAAGTACTTCCCCAAAACCCAATATGACAGGAGGCATTAAAATAAAAGAACCTACACAAAGTAAGATACCAAGTGAAAGTACTAGCAAAGATAAAAATAAAATAACTATTTTAACTGAATATAATGAAATCTCTTCATCAGAAGATGACACTATAAACAATCCCTTAGAAGCATTAGACTCTGACCAAGACAATACTATTCCTTTAAATACTATAGGCAAAAGACAATATGAAACTAGACCAGATGATTTAAAAATATTAGATAGAAAACAAAAACAATATAATGCAAAAAATATTTACGAATGGAACATAGATGATTTATCAGAAATAGAAATAATACAAATAACAAAGGAAATAGTTATAGTAGGAAATATTTATAAACAAAGAGTAGGCATTACAGAAAAAGATGCCGCTGAAAATATCATATTAGGTTTTACTGGTGAACTAAGAACTTGGTGGGACAAATTATTAAGTAATGAGATAAAAACTAATATATTAAATGCAAGAAGAATTGATAGTACAACAGGAGAACCAGTCATGGATCCATCTACAGGACAACCACAATCTTTTGTCTTAGCTTATTTAGTCTATAATATTATATCTCATTTTATTGGGGATTTAGATTTATATACAGAACGCAATAGTGAAATATTACAAAATCTTAAGTGTAGAAAATTAGAAAATTTTAGATGGTATAAAGACAATTTCCTAAAAAGAGTATATGCATTAGCAGACCCAAATGCCTACCATTGGAAAGAGAAATTTTTAACAGGATTACCAAAATTATTTTCTACAAAAGTAAAAGAAACAATTGAACAAAAATTCGGAAACATATCATATGATGATTTAACTTATGGAGATTTAATCACATGTGTAAATTTAACTGGAATTAGATTATGTAGAGATATGAAACGACAACAAAAATTAAAAATGGAAAATAGACAATGTAGAAAAGAATTAGGAAACTGGTGTGAACAATTCGGTTTTGGAACAATAAAGAAACAAAAATATAAAAGAAATAAACCTTTTAAAGACAAAATCTATAGACAATATAAATATCCTAGAAAGAAGTTTTATAAGAATATAATGAAACCTCTTCATCAGAAGATGACACTATAAACAATCCCTTAGAAGCATCAGACTCTGACCAAGACAATACTATTCCTTTAAATACTATAGGCAAAAGACAATATGAAACTAGACCAAATGATTTAAAAATATTAGATAGAAAACAAAAATAATATAATGCAAAAAATATTTACGAATGGAACATAGATGATTTATCAGAAATAGAAATAATACAAATAACAAAGGAAATAGTTATAGTAGGAAATATTTATAAACAAAGAGTAGGCATTACAGAAAAAGATGCCGCTGAAAATATCATATTAGGTTTTACTGGTGAACTAAGAACTTGGTGGGACAAATTATTAAGTAATGAGATAAAAACTAATATATTAAATGCAAGAAGAATTGATAGTACAACAGGAGAACCAGTCATGGATCCATCTACAGGACAACCACAATCTTTTGTCTTAGCTTATTTAGTCTATAATATTATATCTCATTTTATTGGGGATTTAGATTTATATACAGAACGCAATAGTGAAATATTACAAAATCTTAAGTGTAGAAAGTTATAAAATTTTAGATGGTATAAAGACAATTTCCTAAAAAGAGTATATGCATTAGCAGACCCAAATGCCTACCATTGGAAAGCACACTGAACAAAAAAAATAATTTTAAGTTTAAGAATTTTTATATTTTTATTGTCAGTTTAAAATTTTAGACATTTACTTTAATTTTACCTATTTGAATCAATTTTGATAATTATTTTTTAAAAAAGTTTAATAAAATAAAATCTTAATTTATTATTATTTTTTAAATTTATAACTCGATTAAATCTGAAAAAGTTAATAATAATATAGACATTAAAATTTTGTTTGATTCAAAAAAGACATTAAAATTTTGTTTAATTAATAAAATAGCTTTTACAATATATATTTTTATTTCAATAATGTATTTTTTTATTAATCCTATTATTTAATTCTCATTCTCACTTATATATATTATAATTTAATAAAAATTTAAAATATAAAAAAAATTATAAACTAAAATATATAATATTTTATTTTAATTATTGATTCAAAGTTTTTTTTTTATAATATATCAATAAATTAATATATATTAGAAATATATGTATTATAAAGGTAAGCAAAATAAAAAGAGAAAATATTAAATAGTTCAATAACCTATGAGAGATATGATTAGGAGATATGAAATTCTATAATATTATCAAGGGATCACTTTAAATAAAAAAATATATAATATTTTATTTTATTTATACTATTATATGAATTAAAGCTTTTCACATGTTAAAAATATACGCAAATAATTTATAATATTCAGCATAAATATTTAATAAAATTTTTAATATATAATATTTATATGTGATATTTTATATAATGTGAGTTTATTTATAATAAATATTTTATTTAATATAAAATAAATTTATTTTTAATATAAAATTTTAAAAAATATATTTGGACTTTTCTTCCGTAAAATTTTATAATTAATAGCGACTGTATAAAAAGGTTCCATAATATTAATTTACTTGAGACATTTCTAAAAACGTCTCTAGATAACTATTAATTTTACTAAATCAAAATTTTAATAGTTTAATAAATTAAGCTTTTAACAATTTAGTAAATAAAGTATTTAAAAAACTTAATAAATTAAAATTGTAATAATTTTAATTAAAATTGGCTTAAATTTAAATAAGGTGAATTAAAATTAGCCTACATTTCAGAAATTTAAGTTATTAAAATATTGATTTTTTTAAGATTTCAGAAACTTTAATAAATTTAGTTAACATTGGCTTAAGTTTCAGTATTTTAAATTAAAGTTTCTACCAGTTTTAATAACATAAAATTTTAAATCATTTTAATAAATTAAATTTTAATAATTTGGAAAAAAAGTCAAATTAAATTAAATTCAAATTAATTCTAATCAAATAAGTTTTTATCATTCCTTTACAAATTTATTTAATTTTTTTAAATTTTTATAATAACACTACTTAATTTAAAATAAAACTACGTTGGTATTTAAGATTTTATAATTTAATTTAATAGTATTTTTTTAAATAGTCATAATTATTTTAATTTAATTTATTTCTAATTTAAAAGTATTTTTTTAAATAGTCATAATTATTTTAATGTAATTTATTTCTAATTTTATTAAATTATATTTTATTATTATATAATCTAGTAAATAATTATATATATATATAGGGATAATAATAATGAAAGTATTGATTTTAATAATTTATATTCTATTAGTATAAATTTTATTAATATGGAGATAATGTGTAATATAATCTATTTAATTGAAATGAAGTATAATTATGAATTAAACCTCTATAAACTTTTAATAATTGATTAGTGGATAAAATATATAATAATTATATATGTATATATAGCTATTAATAATAATTATAAGCACTCAAGTTTAACACGGTGGTAAAAGTGTATCTGAGTAAATCGAGAAATTTCAGGTTATACTCTCCCAATTCCTCATTTAAAAAAAAAACAATTATAAGTAAATATATACATATAATTCTATTAATATTGAGATAGTGCATATATATATATAGATATAGATAGAATGAAATTTAATTAATTAGTTAAATTATACTATTATAAATATTTAATATAATTAATTAATAATTAAAAAGTATAATAAAAATTAATTAATAATTAAAAAGTATAATAAAATTATTATACCTTTTAATTATTTAACATTATAAATGTATATATATATATGATTATTTTAGTAATTTATATTTTAATAGTATAATTCTAATAATATATATATATATATTATTTAAATAGAACAAATTATAACCAATTAAATAAATTAACTAAGTAAAATAGTAATAAGTATTAAATAATTAAATAATATTACAATTATATGTGTATAATTCTATTAAAATTATATGATATATAAAATAAATTATTAGAACTATATATTAGAATTACATTCTCACTACAAATTATTTAAAAATATATATATATGAATCTATTTTTCAATATAGTTTTAGTTTGATACAATTTCGATATGATTTCAGTACATTTCTTAATAAAAAATTAAAACAGAACTAAATAGATAAATAAATTCGATTTAGTATGGTTTAATTTTTATATTATTATTTATTTTTCAATTTCAATTCAGTACAGTATAATTTTTCGATTTAATTCGAGACTTTCAAAAACTATACACAGACCCACTGGATACTATATATTAAAAGATATTACTTTTACTGTTTTTTATAATAGTAAAAATTCATCATTATAATTTATAATTATTTATAACTGTATTGAAAAAAAATTCAAATATTTATCATTTTTTATATTTATATTCTAATCTTAAAATTTTAGACAATAAAATCAATCATTTTACATTTATCTCAATTTTAATCATTTACCTTGATTAATTTTGTCAAAAGCAAAAAGATTATTTTTCAAAAGATTTATTAAATAAAAAAAATCAAAACATTTACATCAATCCATATTTATATTCAAAACTTAAAATTTTGAATAATAAAACATATATTTTTTTATTTTATCTCAATTATAACCATGAAAATTAAATTATATTTGAAAAATTATTAAAAAATTATAATATTATCCCTAAAATTTTATTTAACTAATAAAATAGTTCTTAAAATACATATTTTTATTTTAACAATGTTCTTTTTTGTTAATCCTATTATTTACTCTTTATTATCATTTTTATACAAATATTTTAGTTTAATAAAATTAAAATATAAATAAATTATAGTATAAAATATATAATATTTTATTTTATTTAATATTACTGATATGAAATATAATTTTTTATCGATTTAGCCAATAAATTAATATACATTACAAGTTTACTTGTTATATAGGTGAACAAAATAAAAATATTGAATATCTCAAATAATTTATAAGAGACGTGGTTAACATATTGAATAAATTTAAATTAATAACATCCTATTGATCGTAAAGAATAAAAACAACATGTACTTATGAAACATTAAATAATTCCCTCAGCACCATGGTCCAAAGATAATGAAACATTGTAAGGAAGCAAATATATATTGGTTGTCTACAACCTTTTGTCTACTACCTTAGTCCAGATTGTATTAAAGTAGAAAACTTAACCTCCTAAATCTAAATCAACCAACAGGGTAATATATGTAATTTTATTCTCAAACTCAACTCTTTAAGAACTTTGCAGGGAGCAATTTAAAGAGATACAAGGATTTGGATAAAGCACAAGCAAAGCAAGAAGACAAAGAAAATGTGATGCGGAAGGACTGTGCAGTAACTCAACTAACTAAGGGAGAAAATTCAATAAGCAATTGTGTTCCCAATTAGATATTATTTTCCTTCTTTGAAGGATTAATCTTCTATTTTATCAAAATCCTGATTTATTTAGTGATCCAATTAAAAGAACAAAAACCAAAACCAATTAGCTTTTTTATAAAAAATTTTTTCACCAAAATATCTATAATTCGCAATCGATATTGTTTCGATAAGAAAACAGTAGACATACTCTAGTTTAATTACATATACACTCATGACTCATCGTACGTGCATTAATAAATAAATGGAATAATAGTGAAACAATTGCTTGGATAATTGTCGAATTTATCAAGATGACCACTTGTGTGTTTCTACTGCTCCAAATCCTAGATTTGCCACCTGTCACAGTCCAAAGCAAAAACATTCTGTCTTTATATAAAGACCGAGGAAAATCAATTTTCAAATATAAAGGACAATACTAATACCATAAATGCAAAAAGTAGCCAAATAGTAAGGTCTGCTCCTCCACTAGCAACAACTATACTGGCATGTATAATCCATGCACTATTTCCATAAAGCAGGAATAAGCATAAACAGTTATCCTTGGAATTTTCAAATACTTTGAAACTATGAAAAGCTTACCAAAATGCTCGCGTGACAATGACCAATATATAATCTTAACTAGATACTATTGAGATGAAACAATATCAAACTAATCACCATAAAGGATAACATATTCAACAATTCCTCTTCCATATTCTCGAAGTGACCCCTAATTAACAATGGGATAGTTCATGTGAGAATCTGAGTATGCTTAGTAAATTTGTAGTGAAATCAAATACACATAAATGAACATTTGATAGATGCCTATTCTTAACACAGAGAAAATGTCAAGAGAAAAAAAAATAAGGAAGAAATGTTAAGGTCCTATCTTTTACATGTGTTTGTATGTGTGAGCATGTGTATATTATTAACCCACTGACTTCCTCGATTCTCACTAGCGAGAAAAATAGAATGCATGCAAGAGAGACTATTTTCATAATTCAACGGTAGAAATAACTCGTGTCTTAACAATATTTTCAAGAAGCAACTATATTACATCTTACCACTTAACAAATTTAATGAATATGATATCATTGACTAAGATGCATTCATTCACATGAAGTGGCTTTAATAACTATAAATATAATAAAATGTACTATATAAAGAGAAAAATGATTTTCCATCTAAAAATTGTCATCTTAACTTCATTTTTGTTTAATATATTTTTTTGTGACCCTTGTATCGATCAACCTATTAAGAACATGTTTCTATAATTGAATAATTTATCATCTTTGAAGCCAACTTTTCTCAAAGTATAAATTAAGATCATTTGGCTTAGTTTTACAAATGGTTACTAAACTTATTGATATTGAGGAAAAAAATCAATGTCCTATAGCCTATTTATAGTCAATCATAGAACTAGATGAAAAGGGTTTCACTTGTTTACCTTATCAAAAGCCTTCGACAAAATTTTGCCAAAATCTAGCAAGTGACCTTGTTGAAACAAAAGAAGAAAAATTAAGTGATTATGCATATAAAAGCTAAAGTTTGGTAATGGCATTGAATTAGCAACAAAGTCAATGACTACAGATGAAATTCACTATATAAGGGTAAGAAAGAAAACCACGATAACCATTTTTATTAATAATGCACTTATGACCAATAGAAAAATTCTTACTTATATTTAATGAACCATTTATATGAAGTCACATAGAGCTCTATCCATATGAATATTGGTATGTGTAAACATAGTATATACAATAAAACCCACTAAAAGTTTAAAAATCACCTTGGTTGTAGGACAAAAAGAAAGATATAGAATTTTAGTTAGAAAAGTGGAAAAAACTTAGAATTATTTTTAGGAAAAACAATTACAAAACATTGTCAATCTAAAATTTTGAGGGAGCTACAATGACATTGTGGTACTCACAAGAATTTCATAGCAACTAAGTTAAGTATCTAACTCCAAAAAAATATAGTAGCACCAACCCAAGAGCATAATCCAAGCTTCATAAACAGAATCACAAAATTATACCAATCAAATTCAACAGCTTGCATCGCACCCTTGCCTTTAAAAATGAATTGAGTGAATTTAATTGGGCTAAATTTAAACACTTCAGGTGCATAAGTACAATAGAGTGATAGTTAGGGGTGAGCATTCGGTCAGTTCAATTTTAAATCGAACCGAACTGTATAAACCGAAAATTAAAATTTTAGTATTTATGAAAATCAAACTAAACTAATTTTTGTCAGAAATCAAACCGAATCAAATCGGTCTGATTCGGTTTGATTTGATCGGTTTAAATTTTTAATAATTTTTTTTTATTTTTTACACTTTATTTTTAATATTTTAAAATTTAATTGAAATATTTTAACCTTAATATGATTTAATATATCTATATTATTGTAAATAATATACAATTATCACTAAATCGATTCGGTTTGATTTTTTTAATTTTTTTCTGATCAAAATCAAATCGAACCGAAATAACTAAAATTTTTAAAATAAAAAACCGAACCAAATCGAAATGAATAAAAAACCGAACCAAAATTTCAAATTAATTCAATTCAGTCGATTTTTTCGGTTTGAACCGATACTGCTCACCCAGCGACAGTGGCATTACTATGTGGAAACTGATGCCAAAGAAGAATTCTAAGAATCAGTGAAATGTCTAATATGGTCCATGGATATAATTCTTGTTAAATAGAGAAACAAATTGCATAACAAATTCTTCTAAACATAGAAGATGGCTTATCATATTATTTTTTCCCTCTTTTTGGTGTCTGATCATGTGTGAAAGACTGCATCAAAATATCTAGATTAAAGGGACTTAAGAAACTCCCTACAAGTCAGTAAGATATCAAAAAATATGCATATGAGCCGATGGGCTATAATTAAATATATACATTATTTCTAAAAAATGTCTCAAGACTTGAACTTACATTGATAGCAATAAAAACATAGAAAGCCAAATGTTTGCATCTATCCTTTGAAGAAATCAAATGCAATTTAGGAAATGGAAAAATCTTAGGACCTCTTGCCAAATAGCTAACTATAGTAGAGTAAAGGTACGGCTCATATATGAATGATACCGTTCTACATGCATATATTCTTGTAGTGAGCAGAGGGAGGATTGTCCAGACTACAATCATCATATAGAAATAAGAGAAAATTTTGAGGAATATTGAATTTTTTTGATCAAATTCGAGTAAATTAGGAAGCTTAGAAATATAATCACAATTATAAAAAAAATGGCCTTATTGAATAATAAATATAAAAGAAACTAATAAACAACTACATTGAATAATGCATATAAAAGATCATGAAACTATCATCACTGCATAATAGAAAAAATTACTATATTAGGAAATGGCATGACACTTGATAGAAAAGATAGTTAGATTTTGCAAGTTCCAGAGTTTTAGGTAAGTGTCATACTAGTGAAAATTTGAAACTACTCTCAACCATATGTCAAAGCGGCACAAGTTGAATATAGACAAAAGTTGTATAGCATATACTCACAACATTCTACTAAATATCATTAAATTAAATTGATCTTAAATTTTTTATTAATGTGAATATCCTATCCTTTTATTTGAATCCTGTTAGGAAATTAAAACAAAAAATCCAGATTATTTGTGCTGCTACTGTATCTGGATCTTCATACATCATAAATTAGATATGCTTACATTAATCGTGATCTAATAAGGATTTAAATTTAAAAAAAATATATTATTTTTAAATATAATTTTACTAAATTCATGGTTTTAAAATTATGTTTAAAAAGTAAACTTTTAAATTTATGGTTAAATTCATAATTTTAAATTTATATTTAAAAGTAATTTTTTAAATGTTAAGTATTTAAATATATATTTTTTTAAAAGTTCAAGTATTTAAAAATAATATTTTTTAGAATTTAGGTATAATATTTTTTAGAATTGAGATATTTATTATATTAGAGTTAAAATTGAGATTTTTAATAGATAAAAATGTTTAAATATAAATGTATAAGTATACATTTTGCCACTTTTGATGGTTGGAAAATGTACTAATCAAATTCAAAGAATCGAGATCATAAATTAGGCTACTGCCTTTATTGTACTATTCTTTATCTAAAAAATCTTAGAAAATGATCAACTACTCTAAATTCTATGTGGACACTAGGCCATCACTACAGCAGCAATAAATATAGGCAGAATCTCGACTACCCCAGCGGCTCTTAACAAATCCACCGGCCCAATCTCTATTTTGACAGAAACTAAATGAAAGCAGAGTATTTTAGAATTTTCAGAAAAACAACCTTCTATAAAATCAGCCCATAAATTGAACTGGGTATTAAGGAAACAAATATTTCTGCAGAGAACTCGTACATGAATATATTAATTTGAAGAGGTACTTCCTCATTGACTAGCGTCACCAATGCCACTTATACACACACGGACACATCCCTCTAGGAAATGATTAATTTTTTCTGTTTTTAAAATCAAATATGTTGTTAGGTGTTTTAAACATGAAAAATATTAAATTGACTTAAACATCAGTATTTCACTAATTGAAAATAAAGTGTAAAAAACTAAATATATTAGAATATAAAATGTCTTAATATTATAATACGCAAGCAACATACTGATATATATATATAGATGACTGCCTCTAGAGATATGTTCCACCAAAAATATAGTCGAATCCAAAATTAGATAAACAACAAAAAAATAGAGGAAAAGAACATACCTTGCTGGCTGACGCGGAACCCTATGGCACAAGCCTCAAACCCACACGCACAAGTAGATATGGAATCCAAAGAGTTGATAAAATCACCTCCTATGGCACCCCAAACTTAGAGAAGCTGAAACACCAATGATTGAAGGATTTAGATGAGAATCCGACAAACGCCACAACGGATAGTTGATAAGTTAGCCAAGATTCTTGGTGCAATTGATGAAAGCAAATCCTCACTCTCACTCAAAGCAATACACGCCAAAGGCATGAAAAGAATTCTGAAATATTTGATTAAAAGCTGTCTCTTACAATTGTTTCTTATCCTTATATAGTAAGGAGAAAAACAAATAAAACCCTAAGACACTCTTCTTGGACCTGATTTAAACACATAAGGCCCAAGCCCAATCACACACTAAAATAACATATAAGTATTAAAACATAAGCCCAAAACATGGCCCAACACTCTAAAACTTAAAAGATAAAGTATGGCCAGAATACAAGCCCAAACAAAACTAAAATAAAACAAGTGTTAAATAAAAAAAATATAGCAAACCCATCATAACAAAGCTGAATCTTCACAAAAGCCTTACTTGATCTTCACTTTAGGCTTCCCTTTGCGTAGTTTTAGCCCATAGATTTGATTAGGCTCCCTAAGCCTATGATTGCAAGTGTTGCACCAAATCTGTCCCATATGAGTTGAAGCACGCCCCAAATATATATGGATTATATGAATATGATTTTGAACTCCTTTTAGATCCATTTCAATGACATAAGTTTGCTCCACACCATTGTTAGAAATTTGCCCTATTGGATCCGTATCATTCTCTCCTTCTTTAGAAAAGATTCGTCCTCGAATCTTGCTGGTATTTATGTCAAAAAGGGAAGCTTTAGGAACCCATGTATCTTCAAAGACCTCCTTTTGAATAGGTGGAAATAGGATAAAACTTTCGTCATGAATGTTTTCATCAACAACCTGCACATCAAGAACAACTGAACTAGGCATAAAAATATTAGTCATAGAAAGATCTTGTGGATGTGACCCATTCTCCTCTACAACTTCCAAAACAGTCTCATTCACCTCCTCCACCTCATCAATCACGTGCTCCCCATGTTCCTCATCATTCACAACCTCTTCTATAATAAGTTCATTGATGGAATTCTCAACAACAACTATATTAGATTCATGCATTACAACTTCCTCTTCAATTTCAATCTCTATGGAAGTTGAGATTGGAACTTTAGCCTCTTCTTTCTCCTTTTCTTTCTCCACCTTCCCTCCTTGAACTAGTCTTAATTCTTTTCCAGGCTGTTTACCCTCAAACTCACTCTTTTCTCTCATCTTTTCCACAGAATTCAAGCTCTCACTCCCCTTTGTGGCCAAGGCCGAAGCCTCCCTCTCCCTCTCCAGCATCTTTATGTGATCAACATATACTTCTTGAGGTGATAAAGGAGCGAGTATAACCTTCTGTCCTTCATGAGTGAAGGAGTACTTGTTATTGAACCCATCATGTTGCACCTTTCTATCATGTTGCCACGGTCTACCCAACAACATATGGCTTGCCTGCATAGGTACTACATCACATAAGATCTCATCCTTGTACCTACCAATAGAAATTGGTATAACCACCTGGCGTGTAACCCTAACCTCACCACAATCATTCAACCATTGCAATCTGTATAGCTTAGGGTGGTCAATAGAAGCCAAGCCCAATTTCTCCACCATATACACACTTGCCACATTTGTGCAACTACCTCCATCAATAATGAGAGTACACACTTTTCCATTAACCAAACACCTAGTGTGAAATATGTTTTCCTGTTGTTCTAGGCTTTCTTTCTTAACCTGCATATTGAAAGCACGCCTAGCAACAAGCATCTCATAATGTGCAGCAAGCAACACATTATTAACCAACACATCCGAATCATCACAGGCATTATTGCAATTAAGAGTTCTTTGAGGTATTCTTGTAGAAGTGGAAGCTTGTGAGACATTCAAACTCTCCATAGTTTCAGTTAACCTCTCAAGAGTCTTATTGAACCTTTGTAACTCACCACTGACTGACTTCTTAAAGAATTTATAATCGTTCATCATATTCGATTCACTTCCATCAGTACGATCCACCACATTCTTGTCTTTACTCATCCTACCTTAAATCAACAAAGAACAAAAAGAAGTAGCAAATATTGTGTTAAAAAAAGAAAGTACTCAAGTGTTTGCACTCTTACCATTCTTTTGCTGGTTCTTCAATTGCACTTCAGAAACTAAGGTCAACCAACCAACCACAAGGTGCGTTTAATGAAACAAAGAAGAAAACCTAAAGAAAGAAGGAAGCGAGCAAAAACTAGAAAGAAGACACTGACAATTTGGAAAGTAACACATGAACTAGGTTCTGTGCTACTTGAAAAATATCACCTAGAGTATAGACACAAGCAAACAATACTCCAGCAATGTCAAGGAAGCAAAAGCAAGCTTAAACAAAAAAAAAAGAAACTTAAAAATCAAATAAAAACGAACCTGGACAAAAAATATTGCATTTAATTCACTTCAACGCAAATTAAATACGGATCTACTTAAATCTACCCAAAAAGGAAAGTATCAAAACCCCACAAATAGAATCAGAAAAGAAAAATGTAAATTTCTCTCAGATCAGAAACATGGACGAAAATTCTGGTGTTAAAAGAAGGATTTCACATCAAATCAATTTAGATGCAATTGCCCTAAATGTGCACTTTAGGAAATAGGCAGAATTTCTTTTATCTTCTAATCTGGATTCGACCAAATTTAAAATTCAAAATTCAAATTGATTCCCATAAATTACTGCAATTAATTGAGATAGGTAAGGCAATATATATAAGAAAGGAAGCAAATCACAATTTCGGCCAGATCAAGGTAAATAAGGCAAAGGCGATTTTTTTTTTTTTATGATTAATAATCAAGAAGGTGCAGCCATGAACACAAAAGCTTTCACCAAAAACAACAAGGAAGAAAATGAAAACTCAAAAAAATAACTCTAGATCCTGAGATAAATAAGAATTTACCTCACTTTGGCTCTGATACCAACTGACGCGGAACCCTATGGCACAAGCCTCAAACCCACACGCACAAGTAGATATGGAATCCAAAGAGTTGGTAAACTCACCTCCTATGGCACCCCAAACTTAGAGAAGCTGAAACACCAATGATTGAAGGATTTAGATAAGAATCCGACAAACGCCACAACGGATAGTTGATAAGTTAGCCAAGATTCTTGGTGCAATTGATGAAAGCAAATCCTCACTCTCACTCAAAGCAATACACGCCAAAGGCATGAAAAGAATTCTGAAATATTTGATTAAAAACTGTCTCTTACAATTGTTTCTTATCCTTATATAGTAAGGAGAAAAACAAATAAAACCCTAAGACACTCTTCTTGGACCTGATTTAAACACATAAGGCCCAAGCCCAATCACACACTAAAATAACATATAAGTATTAAAACATAAGCCCAAAACATGGCCCAACACTCTAAAACTTAAAAGATAAAGTATGGCCAGAATACAAGCCCAAACAAAACTAAAATAAAACAAGTGTTAAATAAAAAAAATATAGCAAGCCCATCATAACAAAGCTGAATCTTCACAAAAGCCTTACTTGATCTTCACTTTAGGCTTCCCTTTGCGTAGTTTTAGCCCATAGGTTTGATTAGGCTCCCTAAGCCTATGATTGCAAGTGTTGCACCAAATCTGTCTCATATGAGTTGAAGCACGCCCCAAATATATATGGATCATATGAATATGATTTTGAACTCCTTTTAGATACATTTCAATGACATAAGTTTGTTCCACACCATTGTTAGAAATTTGCCCTATTGGATCCGTATCTTGTGAGGAAAAAAAAAAAAAAAAAGCTATTAGGAATAATAACACCATATAAAACAATTACATACCAGGATATGAATGCTTGTAGCACAATAAAGGCGCTGCTTTCTTCTTGCCATGTCCTCATAATCAACAATCAAATCAACATAGTGAAAACCCTAATAGATCAAAACTTCAGTTTTCTTTTGTTTTTTTTTAAGGGAATACAGATGCAAAATCCACTTTATGATTGAAATGCACAACAAAAAAATAATATTAAAATGAAATTGATAAAAAAGAGCATTTTTTTCTTCATGTTTTTGGTACATATTTCTTGTAGGGAATGTTAAAGCTATGAAAATGTTATCCATGGAAAATAAAATAAATATTAATGGCAAATCAAAAAGAAAAACTAATAAAAATAAAAAATAAAGAAAATGAAAAATATGTAGTATTCAAAGACACATTAAATAACACACTTTAATTAAAGTTTCAAAATATAAATATAATATAAAATGTCTTTTAAAATTTAGAAAAAAAGTACCGACTATGTGCAACAGGCTAAATGTAGAGATGAATATACTCATAAGCCTCCAAAGACACTAGCTTTTTGGAATTTTATTTCCTAATCTTTCATTGCTGGTGTTGTTTCTTTTCAAATCTCAAACTTAACCCTTTCATTTCAATTTTGATTTTGACCTATGAGAGAGCCCATTTTTTATTCCACGGATATACCGTAAGCCTCCATCCATCATTAAATAAGGAAAATAAATATTATTAAATATAAATTTTTCATATATTTCTTGAATGATACAACACCTCAATCTCTACTACTAAAAAAAAATTCATGAATAGATTAAACAATAATTAATGAGGATAATTTTCTAAATTCATTAATAAATAATAAAATATTATTTAATTTTTTTAATATAGAAAAACTCAATAATTTAATTTATTAATATTAAAAACTATAATAAAACATATATGCATTGGATCTATATATATTTGATTTGATTTAGAAATTTCTTAATCGGTGACAAATGCTTAAATTTAAGTATTGATTTAAATAAATTATCAAAGAAAATAAAACCTATGATATAATTATATATTCAGAATTTTTTTTATAAAAATTAATTAAATTATAATGATTCTTACCTATTGTTCATTAATTGAAATTTAAATTATTTAATCTATCACCTATTAAATTTATATTTTTTAGCTTTAAATTTTATTTTTTAAAATTTAAATAGTTTATAAAATCTATAAAATAATCTAACATTATTTGTAAAATATTTTTATTTCGAAAAGATAAAATTTATTTATAATTTTAATGAGATTAAAAAAAGAAAATTATCATTAATATAATTCATTTTAGATCGCACTAGAGGAGGTGGTGTCATGAATATACACTCATCATAGTGATATATTAATTTAGTGTAAATTTTAACTACAAAATTAAGTATTACCCTTGTAATATATAACCCTCATTTAATCCATACCAAACATATGCTTAATAATAAAAATTAAGCGAAAATTAAGTTACATAATGAATGTATAATTTAAGAAAATTTTTATAAATATTGAAGATGAGAAATAAATTTTTTAGACTAAAAAATAATAGAAAATGGGAGGAAGAGACTAAATAATATAATATATATAGCTAAAAATACATGAATTAAATAGTATAAATAATAAAGTTCACTAAAGATTTATTTGATAGAAAAACGAAAGAGTTTAATTTTATAAAGTGTAAAATATTTTAATTGATTAATTTTGAAATAAAAATTAATTAATATATTTTTTAAACACTTAATCGTAATTTTTGTGCTATAGTAAAACTATTTAAATATAAAAATTTTTAGGGAGGCCCATTTATTCCTAACACGTCCACAAAGTTCATTGTAATCAAGCTATTAGGTTATACCTTTTCTTTCGTCCCATTTGTTCTTAAGCTCTAACTTTTGCATGCATAGGCTACGCAATAAAACAAAGTAGATATTAATTCCACATATTTAGGCTTATTTGTAGGTGGAAAATAACACAAATTATATTCTATAGAAAATATTTTTTAATAAAAGAACTTATTTTTTATTATTTAATTTTAATTTAAAAAATAAAATAGAATAATAAATTTATATATAAATTTCTTGATAATAACAATAAAAAAGTCATGTTTTTTAAAATGACTTAATTTTTTTATAAAAAAAAATAATTTTTATTGATTAAATTTTTTAAGTACACCAAACGTTAAAAAATATAAAAATTATTTTTTTTATAAAATATTTTCTGTGAAATAAATGAAAATTTAAAATAATTTTAAATCGGACTAAGAATGAGTTCATGTATTAATAATATTAATCGGAGACAATAAATTTCATAGATATTTGAATGACATCAAATTCTCATGTGATTTTAACATTGAATACACTTAACCTGAATATAAAGTAGAATGAATAGTATCAAATGCATGTCTATTGTGAATAATGCTACACTATTCCTACTGCATAAGGTCTACTCCACCCCACTGCATAATGCCTACTGCACAAGACTTATTACACAATCCCTACTACACATTCCTTATTACATAATTCCTATTGCCTAATGCATAGTGCAATATTATGTCCTTTTTCTTTGAAAAGATTTTTAAAAATTTACTTATGTTGTAAATAGCTTGAAATCAATATGAGGAAACAAACTATTAAGAGATAGCACTCACAGGTTTAACCTAATGATAAGTGTATATGACTAAATTTAAGAGATTTTAGGTTTACTCTTCCAATCTCTGATCTACATCTATATAGAAACAGAAAAAGAGAAGCTCTAGTGTTGAGGAATAGAGGAGAATAAAGGACCGGTAGGTAACGAGCATCCTTGACAAAAAAAATATAAAATATATTTTAATTTTATTAAATTATTATAAATTTATTAATAAAATATATAATATTTATCAATCTAAATAATCCATCCATGTTTGCCTCGCTCTCAATACAAATTCTCAATTTTTTTTCAATTCAAGTCACAAAAAACAAAAATGGGTCGGGTCATAATTGAATCCAAAAAATTAAAATTTACAAAATAATTTGAAATTAACTAAAAAATAACAAAATTTGAACTTCTTAACTAATTTATGATATAAATCAAGAAATAAAATATTTTTATTCTAAAAATTAAGAAATTTAGCTTTTTATTTTATATAAATAAAAAATTAAAAAATTTTAAAATTTTATTTTACAAGCTAAAAGTTAAAAACGGTTTAAATGAATATTCTTAATAAGTAAAAAGTAAAACTATATCTTTACTAGTATTAAGTTTCAATGAAAAAATTTAATAACTAATATAATTAAATCCTATTTTTATTTTTTAAACTTTGTAACTACTAATTATGGTCTTTTCTTGTCTAAACATCATCATATTACTAATTTATCAAGCAGATTCAATATGATGATGCCTATGGCTACTATTAATAAATATGTGCTAATTGATAGTTCTCATAATATAGATGCTACATCTTATCATAGTCTTGTTGATTGTATTTGTTCATTAGATGTTTTTTTGCTATAAATAAATTGTTTCAATTTATACATGCTCCTACACCGAATCATATGCAAACTTTGAAGAGGGTTTTTTGTTACTTGAAAAAATGAATAATTTATCATGGATTATTTCTAAAATGCAATTCAGTGCACTCTTTAACTGTTTTTTTCAATTGATTGGGGGTATTTATGATAAAGATGGATTAAGAATTGCTTATGTTTTATATCTAGGTTCTAATGTAATTTCATGAAAATTTGGATCCTCAAATGAAGTGAGTATAAAGCATTAGCAAATAAAGCCGCTGGAGTTATATGCGTATAAAGTTTGTTATCTGATTTGGGTTTAGCACTTAAGCAATTTCCAACTATATTATGTGATAATACAGGAGCAACCTACTTTTGTTGCTAATTCAATCTATCATACACAAATAAAACATTTGGCTTTTAATTATCATTTTATTCGTGAAAAAGTTTATGCACAATCTTTAGGGATTCTCCATATCAGCTCTAAGGATCAAGTGGCTGATATGCTCGCCAAACCTCTCAATCGTGCTCAATTTTTTCATTTTCGATTTAAAATTGAAGTTTCCAATAGATCCCCATCTTGCGGGGCATATAGAGGATAAGTCCAAGACTTAGTCTTTATTATTCTTATCTTGTTTAAAATTCATATTGAAGATAAGTTCCTTGATTTAAGTTTAGTTAACTATAACTACATTTTGAATAGGCTCTTATATCTTTAGCCTATTCTCTATATAAATTATAACATTTTGCTATGAATAGATTACCGGTTCAACTCATATTTTTTATAATCCTAATTCTATCACAAATTAATTTTTAGAGTTGAATTACGTACTTTGTATTATTTAGAATCAAATAAAAAAAATGCAAAAATATCACATAGATTAACTACACTATTACCACTAAAATTTACTACTAGAGTTTATCTATAAAAAAACGTAGTCCATTTCCTACCACTACTTTAGAAAAAAAATAACTTCAAAATATAACTATTACCTTAGTAAAACCACATGACTCTCTAATATTATTTTTAACTTGTTATGTTTTGTTATTATGCACTGGATTTTGGTTTTTTGTTTGTTAAAACAGACTTTATCTTTTCTTTTATTTTTTTTAATGTAATGGACTAGCTTTTATGATTTTATTCCTTTTTAATTTGGGATGACAAATAACTACGTTATATTGTTAAATCTATTATATATAAGTTTATATTTTGTGGAGGTAAATAAAATATCATGGTCTATTTTCTTTAAATATATTTTTTAAATTACTTACTCTTTAATCATAAATTATCAAATAAGTAATATAAATTGTAAATGAGTATCAATTAATATATTAAAAATAATTAATGATCATTATATAAAAATATAATTTTTTTGTAAAAATATAAAAAATAAAAATAATTTACTGAATATTTTTGTTTTATATTTTTTTAAATTATAAAAAAAATAATTCATAATCAAATATTTAATAGTCATTTAAAAATTTATCCTACTAATTAGTGTCAAATTGGTGAGAGATAATTGCCTATAAATAGTTAATAATAAATTTTATTATATTATTATAAAAAATATATTAGATGACAAATCCAATATTTTTTCATTAATAGTATTTATATGGCCACATTATATATTTTCATAAAATTAAAATATTTTATCACACTATAATTTTTATTATAAAATATTCATAGAAATTTATCATTAAATTTCTTTTACAAAAATTATTATAATTCACTATTAATATATTTTTTTTGTGAAAGTACTATGTATGTCATAATAAATTTTTTTGTTATAATTTTTTTCATAATAAAATAAATTATTTTCTTAATAAATAATTTGGTGACAAAATTTTTAAGGAAAATATAACATTAAACATAATTTATCATCAAACCTATGTAGAAGTAGACAAATCTAACATTTTATTATTAATAATGTTCATATTCACACTTTATATATTTTCATAAAATTAAAATATTTTTTCACAATATAATTTCTATTTTAAAAGATCGATAAAAATTTATCTTAACATTTTTTTACGACAGTTATTATTATGTCATAAAATAATTATGTTCGTAACAATACCATTTACGTCACAATAAAATTTTATTTTATTATAATTCTTTTATCAAAAAATAATTTGGCGTCAAAATTTTAAAGAAAATATAACATCAAACATATAATGTGATAAATATTTATAATTTATCATTAAATATACACATTAGATGATAGAATCTAATATGTTATAATAACACAATTATATATTGTCACCACAAGTTATTTTGCCTGACAACTAATAATTTTTATTATATTATGTGACTTTTTAAAGATAAAATTTATATTTTCAAAAGGTAATTCATCACAAAATATCAAGTTTTTTGTAGTGGGGCAGCTATCATTGAAGGGCTAGATAGGTAAAGGTAAAACGATGCAAGTAGGAGAAAACCAATGGCTATGTGTTCCAAATTGTGAAAATAATTGTCACATTTGAATTTGAAAAATTGAAAACTAACGGAGAGATCGCCCAAAATAAGTTATGAGCTATCATCACCAAATAGAGCACCAGATAAGAATTCGATAAGCGGGCAGTACAGTCTCATCTGGAAAAAAAAAATCCGGATACTTTAAACACCCAATTCATCATTAAGACTCGTTCTCTCCTGAATAGGTCGAGTCTCGGCATAAAATTACCATTATGAGGCACATTTTAGTGTATTCCCGTTACGTCTGTAATCGCAAGATCACCGATCTATATTAGCTGACAATATCCTTTATAAAACAGCCGATTATATCATCGCCAGATTATTAGAAAATACTATATTTATCTCCATCTTTTTATAATATAAAAGAAAAAGAATTACAGAGATAAAGATATGCAATTCATTATATTTGCTTCATTTTTCAGTATACTGATTTGAATAACGTTTTCTACGTTTTCTTTCTTACAAGTTTAACTATTCACAATATAACTCGACCGTATTATATACTAAAGAAATTTTTTTCAAAAGTAAAATTAAGGGATTGTATCAAAAATATTTTTAAAATTGAAAATGAAAATTAATTATTTATCAAGGCTTATCCATTTTAAAAATTTTAAGAGCTCATTTAACTATTCTAAAATTCAGGTGCTCGATTAACCATCGATCTACAAATTTAAGGACCTATTTGAGCTTTTCTTCAAACTTACATTTTAGGGAGACTCCTATACATTTAAGTTTTGTGCATAATTTCATCAATTACTTACACGACACCGTTTAGCGGATAAAAAGCCCTAATCGCGTATTCTTCAATCTTCATATTCGCCGCCCGACAACCCTGACCTCCCCACTTCACGCTTTCTCTATCTGATCTACCCGCCATTTCCCTCCACCGTCTCAACCTCCCGCCAGACCCCCTCTCTCTTCCTTTCCTCCTCCGCCACTTCCCACCAATACGTCCACTAAGCTTCCCCATTGTTGCTGTACTCTCAGTCGAAGCAACCCCATTACCTCTATACCTCCACATTCTGTCTATTTATAGTATTTGGAAAGATCTGAAGAAAAGAAAGCCAAATTCTTGTTATTGCCTCTGAAGCTTTAGACTCAAAGGCACTCCCTGTCATTCAAAAGGTCTGATTCTATTTTCGAACTTGATTTCATAGGGCTTCTTTGATTACTTGGTCAATTTGGCATTTTGGGCTTGTTTGGATGCTTTGAAATTGCAAAGGAAAAAGAAGAGTGAAAAGTAAGAGCTAAAAATTCAAAACTACCTGTAGGAAGTCGAGGGAAAAAAAAAGAAGAAAGAACTTCTATCACTAAATTTTTATAAATCTGAGTTTTGAACTTGTTCACCTTACCTTAAACTTAATCTACTTCGGTACGCTGTTACTGCTTGATCAATTTCCAGAGCCCCTGATCTGGTATTGTATGCATATTTATATACTGGTAGCAAATGAAACGTTCATCTGGTTCGTTACTGAACCCTTGCTTTACTGTCCACCCATGTTAGAGTGCTTTTACCTTTGCTTTAAACTGCCACCCTTGAGCAAATGCTTGAGCTGCTTCACTATTACTAAATTTAGCAGCTTTACTTGATCTACTTTCCAACCCCAATTACAGCTTTAAAGAATTGTAATTGCTGTTAACAAATGAACTCTCTCACACATGGTGAAGTGGGTAGTAGGCAGTGATGCTTGCATTGTTTTGTTTAAACGTGCAGCACTTAGCATTTAAATCTCTGATTCTCATGGCCTTGATGGATCCTCGACTCTTGTTTCTCCATGTTGTCCCTAGGTATTGCACATTTAGTTTGATATTATTCTGTTTTTGAAATTGATAGATAGTTTAATTGTTCTGTGTGATTTGTCTCAATCATTAAGCTTTGTGATTATTCTTAATCATGGAGGAAGCCTGACAACATATTACTAATAATAAAACAACTTTTTTTGACAGAAAAAGCAGTAGTCCTGATAAAAGACTTATTTTCTTGTGTCTCCTACTGGTGCATTTGCTAGTTACTGTTTGTGCTTCCTTTTTTTAGTTTTAATCCTTTATGGAAGAGAAGTGAACAGAAAATGAAAAAGGGAAACAAAGAGGGGAAAAAAGGAAATTACAAAGAGGGAAAAACAGGAAATTTAATTTCCTTTTATGTTGTTGGATAGATTATTAGAATGGGATAGAGATACAAGTTCTCCCTAAGCTCTTGCTAATAACTATCATACTCTTTTTTTTCCCCTTATGTCTGAGAATCTTAATATAAATAATAACACCCTTATTCCCACATTTCCCTTCATTTTACTTCTATTTGTAGAGAAAGATTTTGGGACAATTAAGAGAATTTGGGAAATGAAATTTCCCTTCTGCTTTTCTCCACTAACCACAATCCTCCTTTCTCTTCTCTATTTAATGTCCAAACAAGATAAATTGAAGAAATCAATTTTTTTTTCTCTCCTCACCATTTCTGACGCGGAACCCTATGGCACAAGCCTCAAACCCACACGCACAAGTAGATACGGAATCCAAAGATCTGATAAACCCACCTCCTATGGCACCCCAAACTTAGAGAAGCTGAAACACCAATGATCGAAGGATTTAGATGAGAATCCGACAAACGCCACAACGAATAGTTGATAAGTTAGCCAAGATTCCTGGTGCAATTGATGAAAGCAAATCCTCACTCTCACTCAAAGCAATACACGCCAAAGGCATGAAAGAAATTCTGAAAAGTTTGATTAAAAGCTGCCTCTTACAATTATTTCTTATCCTTATATAGTAAGGGGAAAAACAAATAAAACCCTAAGACACTCTTCTTGGACTTGACTTAAACACATAAGGTTCAAACCCAATCACACACTAAAATAACACATAAGTATTAAAATATAAGCCCAAAACATGGCCCAACACTCTAAAACTTAAAAGATAAAGTATGGCCAGAATACAAGCCCAAACAAAACTAAAATAAGACAAGTGTTAAATAATAAAAATATAGCAAGCCCATCATAACAAAGCTGAATCTTCACAAAAGCCTTACTTGATCTTCACTCTAGGCTTCCCTTTGTGTAGTTTTAGCCCATAGGTTTGATTAGGCTCCCTAAGCCTATGATTGCAAGTGTTGCACCAAATCTGTCCCATATGAGTTGAAGCACGCCCCAAATATATATGGATCATATGAATATGATTTTGAACTCCTTTTAGATCCATTTGAATGACATAAGTTTGCTCCACACCATTGTTAGAAATTTGCCCTATTGGATCCGTATCATTCTCTCCTTCTTTAGAAAAGATTCGTCCTCGAATCTTGCTGATATTTATGTCAAAAAGGGAAGCTTTAGGAACCAATGTATCTTCAAAGACCTCCTTTTGAATAGGTGGAAATAGGATAAAACTTCCGTCATTAATGTTTTCATCAACAACGTGCACATCAAGAACAAATGAACTAGGCATAAAAATATTAGTTATAGAAAGATCTTGTGGATGTGACCCATTCTCCTCTACAACTTCCAAAACAGTCTCATTCGCCTCCTCCACCTCATCAATCATGTGCTCCCCATGTCCTTCATCATTCACAACCTCTTCTATAAGTTCATTGATGGAATTCTCAACAACAACCACATTAGATTCATGCATTACAACTTCCTCTTCAATTTCAATCTCTATGGAAGTTGAGATTGGAACTTTAGCCTCTTCTTTCTCCTTTTCTTTCTCCACCTTCCCTCCTTGAACTAGTCTTGATTCTTTTCCAGCCTCTTTACCCTCAAACTCACTCTTTTCTCTCATCTTTTCCCTAGAATTCAAACTCTCACTCCCCTTTGTGGCCAAGGCCGAAGCCTCCCTCTCCCTCTCCAGCATCTTTATTTGATCAACATATACCTCTTGAGGTGATAAAGGAGCGAGTGTAACCTTCTGTCCTTCATGAGTGAAGGAGTACTTGTTATTGAACCCATCATGTTGCACATTTCTATCATGTTGCCACGGCCAACCCAACAACATATGGCTTGCCTGCATAGGTACCACATCACACAATATCTCATCCTTGTACCTGCCAATAGAAAATGGTATAACCACCTGGCGTATAACCCTAACCTTACCACAATCATTCAACCATTGCAATCTGTATGGCTTAGGGTGTTCAATAGAAGCCAAGCCCAATTTCTCCACCATATACACACTTGGCACATTTGTGCAACTACCTCCATCAATAATGAGAGTACACACTTTTCCATTAACCAAACACCTAGTGTGAAATATGTTTTCCCGTTGTTCTAGGCTTTCTTTCTTAACCTGCATATTCAGAGCACGCCTAGCAACAAGCATCTCATAATGTACAGCAAGCAACACATTATTAACCAACACATCCGAATCATCACAGTCATTATTGCAATTAAGAGTTCTTTGAGGTATTCTTGTAGAAGTGGAAACTTGTGAGACATTCAAACTCTCCATAGTTTCAGTTAACCTCTCAAGAGTCTTATTGAGCCTTTGTAACTCACCACTGACTGACTTCTTAAAGAGCTTATAATCGTTACCCATATTCGATTCACTTTCATCAGTACAATCCACCACATTCTTGTCTTTACTCATCCTACCTTAAATCAACAAAGAACAAAAAGAACTAGCAAATATTGTATTAAAAAAGAAAGTACTCAAGTGTTTGCACTCTTACCATTCTTTTGCTGATTCTTCAATTGCACTTCAGAAACTAAGGTCAACCAACCAACCACAAGGTGCGTTTAATGAAACAAAGAAGAAAACCTAAAGAAAGAAGGAAGCGCGCAAAAAACTAGAAAGAAGACACTGATAATTTCGAAAGTAACACATGAACTAGGTTTTGTGCTACTTGAAAAATATCACCTAGAGTATATACACAAGCAAACAATACTCCAGCAATGTAAAGGAAGCAAAAGCAAGCTTAAACCAAAAAAAGAAACTTTGAATTCAAATAAAAACGAATCTGGACAAAAATTTGAATTTAATTGGCTTCAACGCAAATTAAATACGGATCTATTTAAATCTACTCAAAAAGGCAAGTATCAAAACCCCACAAATAGACAAAAAAAAAATATATCTCACTCAGTGCAGCATCATGGACGAAAATGGGCATTAAAAGATGGATTTGACACCAAATCGATTTAGATGCAGTTGCCTTAAATGTGCACCTTAAGAAATAGGCAAATTTCTTTTGTCTCCTAATCTGGATTCAACCCAATTGAAAATTCAAAATTGATTTCCATAAACTACAGCAATCAATTGAGATAGGTAAGGAAATATGGATGAAAAAGGAAGCATATCACAATTTTGGCCAGATCAAGATAATTATGGCAAAGGCGATTTTTTTTTTTTCGTTTTTTTTTTTTTTTCTTTTTTTGATGATTAATAATCAAGAAGGTGCAGCCATGGACACAAAAGTTTTCACCGAAATCAATAACCAGGAAAAGAGAAACTCAAAAAAAAAACCTCTATATCCTGAGATAAATAAGAATTTACCTACTTTGGCTCTGATACCAACTGACGCGGAACCCTATGGCACAAGCCTCAAACCCACACGCACAAGTAGATACGGAATCCAAAGATCTGATAAACCCACCTCCTATGGCACCCCAAACTTAGAGAAGCTGAAACACCAATGATCGAAGGATTTAGATGAGAATCCGACAAACGCCACAACGAATAGTTGATAAGTTAGCCAAGATTCCTGGTGCAATTGATGAAAGCAAATCCTCACTCTCACTCAAAGCAATACACGCCAAAGGCATGAAAGAAATTCTGAAAAGTTTGATTAAAAGCTGCCTCTTACAATTATTTCTTATCCTTATATAGTAAGGAGAAAAACAAATAAAATCCTAAGACACTCTTCTTGGACTTGACTTAAACACATAAGGTTCAAACCCAATCACACACTAAAATAACACATAAGTATTAAAATATAAGCCCAAAACATGGCCCAACACTCTAAAACTTAAAAGATAAAGTATGGCCATAATACAAGCCCAAACAAAACTAAAATAAGACAAGTGTTAAATAATAAAAATATAGCAAGCCCATCATAACAAAGCTGAATCTTCACAAAAGCCTTACTTGATCTTCACTCTAGGCTTCCCTTTGTGTAGTTTTAGCCCATAGGTTTGATTAGGCTCTCTAAGCCTATGATTACAAGTGTTGCACCAAATCTGTCCCATATGAGTTGAAGCACGCCCCAAATATATATGGATCATATGAATATGATTTTGAACTCCTTTTAGATCTATTTGAATGACATAAGTTTGCTCCACACCATTGTTAGAAATTTGCCCTATTGGATCCGTATCAATTTCCTTCAACCCAAACAAAGGCTTAGTGAATGCTTGTACTTTCTGTTTGGTTGGCAGGTTTTAGTTCTCCAGAAAATGCTTGCTCCCACAGTAGAATATTAGGTTTGTAGTCTTCTTGCTAGAAATGCATGCTTGTCATGAAATCCTGACTATTCTTTTCCTTTTCCTGAAACAGACGTATTCTATTTCCAGAAAACTAGTAGCTATCTGAGATTCTGAAGTTCATCTCTAAGGACAAGCTTGAACCTGATTCCTGCTTCATTAACAATAACTTCATATAAGATGGATGATGGTGGACAACCTAATGGGAGGTATAAGATTGACTATTACAAGGCAGCAAATTCTCCAGTAAGAAGGCTTCTTTCTCTAGATCCTTTTGCATATCGTTTTTGTTTTACATCCAATTGCATAACAATCTAGGGGGATGCTATTTATTTATATGTGTAGTGGACTTTGATGCCCCCACCTCAATTAAAGGAACAAAATAATGCCTTGGTAATGAATAAGAAGATCATGGCCATCCTTGCTGAGAGGGATACTGCTATTCAAGAACGGAATATAGCTCTAGCTGAAAAAAAGGAAGCATTGGCTGCACGAGATGAGGCACTCCAGGAGCGGGAAAAAGCCCTTGCTGAGAGGGATAAGGCCTTGATGGAGCGAGACAATGCTCTAGCAGCAATTCAATACCGGGAAAATGGTTTGAATTTTCCAGTGGGCAATGGAAATCAACAAGGGTCAAAGCGCATTCCCCACCCAGTTTACAATTCAAATGCTGTGGCAGGAGCTATTAACAGTGGAGAAATGCACATCACTGATGCCTTCCCTATAACAACTGTTTCAGCTGAAACTCTTAAACCACGCCAGACAAAGCGACCAAAAGAGAATAAATCTGTATCATCAAAGCCAGCTAAGTCACCAAGGAAGGGCAATAAAGTAGGTGAAGATCTAAATAGACAAGGCACTTCAGATGGGAAGAAATTTAAGGTTGAATGGGATGGTCATGATGCAGGATTGAACCTGGTCAGTTTTGATGAGACCACTATGCCAGTGCCTGTTTGTACATGCACTGGAGCTCCCCATCAATGCTATAAATGGGGGAATGGTGGGTGGCAGTCATCCTGTTGCACCACCACTATGTCATCATATCCACTACCACAGATGCCAAATAAGCGCCATGCCCGAGTTGGTGGACGGAAGATGAGTGGTAGTGTCTTCACAAAATTACTTAGTCGGTTGGCATCTGAAGGCCACGATCTTTCAGTGCCTCTAGACCTCAAAGACTACTGGGCAAGACATGGGACAAATCGCTACATCACCATAAAGTAGACTCTCTCTCATGGAGCCGTGCTTGGTCTTAAATTTATCTGTTAGTTGCATGTAACTAGTATTGCTGAACTGTTTTTTAGAAAAATGTGGAGCTTCTTTGTAGAAAGATTGCTTGTGGTGCTTCATGGATTATATCTGGCAGCTCTTATTTGAGTTAATACATATGACTCAATGTTGGTAGGCTATTTATGTACAGCTCCAAAATGTAAGCGACATGTTAGGTCTCGCTATGCCGCCATTGCTATGGCATTCTTCATCCGAGGCCAACTGCAGAATTTCATCAAAGGGTGTTGCATTTCATGTTTCAAAGTTGTGAATTGTGGTGAAGGTTGCCACTTGCCAATGTGATTTGGTTGGAGTTAGTGAAAGCTGCCAAACTTCTTAACAGAATAAGAGAAGAAATGGGAATCGATTGGGGAGGGGAGAGGTCCTCATTTTCTGGGAAAATAAAACAACTTGAAATTTCATTAGCGTGGAACTGTATATCTAGTTTTAAATATCTTTGAAAATCACAAAATCCTTTAATTTATGAAGGAAAATTAGGCCATGGTTGTTTTATGGAAAATATTTTCTAAAACAGTAATTTTTATACATTGTTTACCGTTTGGGTATTTAAATATGAAAAATAAAATATCTTGTTAAAAAATATTTTTATAAAAATTATTTTTTAAATATAAATTATTTTTTATAAATAAATAGAGTTTTAAGATAAAACAAATAAATAATTAAAATTTTTTTCCAGAATTTCAGTTTTTGAATTTTTTCTTTGCAAATTGAATCGGAATTGATTGATTTTTAATTGTTGAAAATGATTTTAGGTTTTTTACTGTTTAAGTCTGGTTTCGGTCTAGATTTTAAGGGGTTATGGTTATTATTTTTCTACAGATTTTAATTTTGGTTAAATTAAAATTTTAAAAAATCAAAGAGAAATAATTAAATGAAAAAGATAAATTTAAATTTAATTATTTGATAATTAACTTACTTAAAAATGATTTATTTTAAAAATTTAAAATTAAATTGAAATCAACTCAGACCACTAGTTTAAATTGATTCTTTTAGTTTGATTTCGATTCAAAAGAGAAAATTATATATGTTTTGATTTAATCACATTGGTTGATTAGGGGTGTGGTAGAACAACTTTCACTCTATTATCTATGTTTCTAATTACATTTGTTGGTTAGGGTGTAGTAGAGCAACATTCTGAAAGATATCTTTGCTTTGTTCTTTGTCAAATTGTGTGATGGATTTTTGATCACATGTTGATCCAGAATTTAATATTAGTTAGTATCAAAGTAGATAAATTCCTATTTATTTATATATATTTATTTGTTTCGTAAGTTTTTTTAAATTTATTTTATTATTTTTTATTTCAGTTTATCTTATAATTTTTCTTAAAAAATGAAAAAAATAAAGAATTTTTTTATTTCAATTGTGTGAAATTTTTTTAAAAAACAAGTGAAAAAAAAAACAAAGAAGAGTAAGGAAAAAAAATTATTTAAATTGATCGATTTAAAAAAAAAAAGAGAAAAGAAGTCAAAATTTAGTGTTTTATTCACGAAATAAAAAAATTTTTTTTTTCAGAATTTCAATTTTTTAATTTTTCTCTGCAAATTGAATCGGAATTGTTTGATTTTTAATTGTTGAAAATGATTTCAGGTTTTTTACTGTTTAAGTCTGGTTTCGGTATAGATTTTAAGGGGTTATGGTTATAATCTTTCTGCAGACTTTAATTTTGGCTAAATTAAAATTTTAAACCATGAAAGAGAAATAATTAAATGAAAAAGATAAATTTAAATTTGATTATTTGATAATTAACTTATTTAAAAATTTTATTAAATGATTTATTTTAAAAATTTAAAATTAAATTGAAATGAAATCAGACAACTAGTTTATATATGTTTTTATCTAATCACAATGGTTGATTAGGAGTGTGGTAGAATAACTTTCACTCTATTATCTATATTTTTAATTACATTCGTTGATTAGTGGGTAGTAGAGCAACATTCTAAATGATATCTTTGCTTTATTTTTTGTCAAATTGTGTGATAGATTTTTAATCACATGTTGATCAAGAATTTAATATCAATTAGTATCAGAGCATATAAATTCCTATTTATTTGTTTCGTAAGTTTTTTATATTTTTTAATCTATTTTATTATTATTTTTTTATTTCAGTTTATCTTATAACTTTTCTTATAAAAAAAGAAAAGAAAAAAATAAAGAATTTTTTTATTTCAGTTGTGTGAGATTTTTTTTTATAAAAAATGAGAGATAAAAAACAAAGAAGAGTAAAGAAAAAAAAAATCATTTCAATTGTTTGATTTAAAAAAAAATAACAAAAAGGAAAGATGTAAAAGTTTAGTGCTTCATTCGTGAAATGTCATACTAAATTCAAAGAGGATCCTATTTATATCGATTCTTTTCTTGTTATTATGGTTGAAGATTCGAGGACGAATTTTTTTGAAAAATAAGAGAATGATACGAGCAAGGAAATGACAAGATGCTTCAAAGATTTAGAATGGAAAACTTCAAATCGTGACAAATCAAGTCACCATCGCTTGATTCAAGACTTACAAGATGAGAATTATATTTGGAAAGAATGAGAGAATAAGAAAATAAGCAACATACTCTTCAATACATATAGACATGCAATACAATTTCAGATCGCGTAATACATGTATAGCCAAATTATTTTTAGGCTAATTTTATTATTTTGGTATTTTAGTATTTTATGAGATTTGTTTTAAATTAATTTGACCTATATAAGAGGCCAAATAGCAGCCCATTTAGGAATGAGATTTCTTCAAAACAATTTAGAAAAATGATCTTTAATGCAATCTAGGTTTGACTATTTGACTAGATACATTTCCTATATTGTAATTACACCTTCCTACAATAGAATTAGGGTTTGAAGGCTATAAAAACACCCTTAAGGTGACAGTCACAAGAAGCCAATGAATAAAGATGATGTTATGAACAATATTTGATTTTTCCCCATTATTTAGCAAATTATCAAGGTTTAATCTTGTTTGGTTCTAATATGGATCTCCTCCATGCTTAGTTAACTTATCAAGAATTTCTTGTGGCGTTCTCGAAACTGGAATCACTTAATTATCTATGTTTCTAATCACATTGGTGGATTAGGGGTGTAGTCGAGCAATATTCGCTTGATTATCTATGTTTCTAATCACATTGGTTGGTTAGGGGTGTGGTAGAACAACCTTTGCTCCATTATCTATATTTTTTATCACATTCGTTGGTTAGGGGTATAGTAGAGCAACCTTCTGGAAGATATCTTTGCTTTGTTTTTTTTTTTTATCAAGTTGTGTGACGGGGTTTTTGATCACATATTGGTCTTGGATTTGTGTAGTTTTGGCCCATAGGTTTGATTAGACTCCCTAATCCTATGATTGCAAGTGTTGCACCAAATCTGCCCTAAATGAGTTGAAGCACACCCCAAATGTATATGGATCATATGAATATGATTTTGAATTCTTTTTAGATCTATTTGAAATATATAAGTTTACTCTATACTATTATTAGAAATTTGCCCTATTAGATCCGTATCAGATGAGTTGCTAGTTAAGTGACATATCAGGGAGAGCCTCAATCCATGCGCAGTACCTGTTTTGTTGGTTCTAAAGAAAGATGAAATAATGCGCATGTGTGTTGATTGTCGTGCGATCAACAAAATCACTATAAAATATCGCCATCCTATTCCTAGATTAGATGATATGCTTGAAGAGTTATGTGACGCTGTTTTCTTTACCAAAATTGATTTGAAAAGCAGTTATCATCAAATTAGGATGAAGCTAGGTGATGAGTGGAACACTGCCTTTAAGACTAAATATGGTTTATATGAAATGTTAGTGATGCCTTTTGGCTTTACTAATGCACTTAGTACATTTATAAGATTAATGAAACATGTTTTGTGTGATTACCTAGGTAAGTTTGTGGTTGTGTATTTTGATGATATATTGATTTATAGCCGAAACTTGGATAATCATATTAGACATGTTGAACTTGTTCTACAGAAGTTCCGTGAATATGAATTGTATGCTAAACTTAAGAAATGCACATTTTGTAATGATAGTGTCATATTCCTAGGATTTGTTGTTAGTTCACGTGGAGTTGAGGTAGATACTGAAAAGGTTAAGGCTATCCAAGAATGACCTACACCTAAGAATGCTAATGAGGTGAGATCCCTTCATGGATTAGCAAGCTTCAATAGGAGGTTTGTTAGAGATTTTAACACTATTGCTGCACCTCTAAATGAGATCATTAAAAAGGCTGTTGGGTTTAAATGCGGTAAAGAACAGGAACTTGCATTTAGCACATTAAAAGAAAAAACTTACTATTGCTCCTGTTTTAAGGTTACCTGATTTTTCTAAAATCTTTGAAATCGAATGTGATGCTTCTGGGATTGGTAATGGTGCTGTTCTTATGCAGGAAGGCCGACCCATAGCATATTTTAGTGAGAAGTTAGGTGGTACACATTTGAATTATTCCACCTATGACAAAGAGTTCTATGCACTGATTAGGACTCTTGAAGTTTGAGAACACTACTTGCTGCCTAATGAGTTCGTGATTCATACCGACCATTAGTCTCTCAAACACTTGAACGGACTAGGTAAGTTGAACAAGCAGCATGATTGATGATGTAAGCACTACCAACAACACCAAAAATGATGAGCTAGCATTGCCTCAAGAACCAATTACAAGATTGAGATCCAAGAGGTTGAAGGAAGCACTTCAAGGATTCATGAAGGAATATGTTGAAGCTTTGCAAGTTCATTTTGAAGTTGAAGAACAATCTGGCCATTCCAAGTCAATTAGGCCGAATGTGTCCTTATTAACGATTCAAATTTTATATTTAGAGTGGGTAGTTATTTAATAGTGGGTAGTTAACTAGTAGTTGGTAGTTTTTCAGTAGTGGATAATTGACGCGGAACCCCAGCCTATTAGAGACTGAAACGACACATACCCTAGTAAAAAGAACTTAGTTCATAAAATAATTCCCCAATCTAAAGTACCCTTAATTAACATGCAATTAAGAACACTTATAACTGATTGATTTTAAAAACAGCAAGAATAAGAAACATACAAGTTAGTATCGAACCTTATTCGTGATGCAGTGTCAAGAACCAAGATCTCTCTTAAGCTCTCAAAGAAGAATCGCATAAAACAATTGTATTGAATAATTGATAATCTGTCTACAATATGGAAAAAGAGATGCTTTATATAACCTAAATAAAGACCCATGATCTTTGCCACTTCCCACTACTATGCATGGACCCATTATCTATGCCACTACCCACTGCATCGATCCATGATCTATGCCACTATCCACTACTGGATAACTACCCACTACTGGTTAACTATTCGATACTGGATAACTACCCACTACTGGTTAACTACCCACTACTGGTTAACTACCAACTGCTAAATAACTACCCAGTATTAAATAACTACCCACTATAAATACAAAGTTTGAAATGTCAATAAGAACACATTCGGCTTAATTGACTTGGAATGGCCAGATTGTTCTTCAACTTCAAAATGAACTTGCAAAGCTTCAACATATTCCTTTATGAATCCTTGAAGTGCTTCCTTCAACCTCTTGGATCTCAACCTTGTAATTGTTCCTTGAGGCAATGCTAGCTCATCAGTGTTGTTGGTTGTGCTTACATCAATAATGGCATAAATCATGTATCCATGCATAATAGGGAGTAGTGGCATAAATCATGGGTCCATGCATAGTAGTGGAAAGTGGCAAAGATCATGGGGTCTTTATTTAGGTTTTTACTTATTATTATTATTATTATTATTTTAATTAGGCTAGGCTGCCCTAGGTATATAAAACATCTCTTTTTCCATATTGTACAGAGATTATCAATTATTTAATACAATTGCTTTATGCGATTTTTCTTTGAAAGCTTAAGAGAGATCTTGGTTCTTGACATTGCATCACAAATAAGGTTTAATACTAACTTGTATGGTTCTTTTTCTTGCTGCTCTTAAAATCAATCGGTTATAAGTGTTCTTAATTGCATGTTAATTAATGGTGCTTTAGATTGGGGAATTATTTTCTGAACTAAGTTCTTTTTACTAGGGTATATGTTGTTTCAGTCTCTAATAAGCTGGGGTTCCGGATCAATTGATACCAGATGATTTAAGCACAACCAACAACACCAAAAATGATGAGTTAGCATTGCTTCAAGGACCGATTACAAGGTTGAGATCCAAGAGGTTGAAGGAAGCACTTCAAGGATTCATGAAGGAATATGTTGAAGCTTTGCAAGTTCATTTTGAAGTTGAAGAACAATCTGGTCATTCCAAGTCAATTAGGCTGAATGTGTCCTTATTGACGATTCAAATTTTGTATCTATAGTGGGTAATGGCATAGATCATGGATCCATGCAGAGTAGTGGATAGTGGCATAGATCATGGGTCCATGTATAGTAGTGGTAAATGGCAAAGATCATGAATCTTTATTTAGGTTTTTACTTATTATTATTATTATTATTATTATTATTATTATTATTATTATTATTATTTTAATTAGGCTAGGCTGCCCTAGGTCTATAAAGCATCTCTTTTTCCAAATTGTACAGAGATTATCAATTATTCAATACAATTGCTTTACGCGATTCTTCTTTGAGAGATTAAGAGAGATCTTGGTTCTTGACATTGCATTATGAATAAGGTTTGATACTAACTTGTATGGTTCTTATTCTTGCTGCTCTTAAAATCAATCAATTATAAGTGTTCTTAATTGCATGTTAATTAAGGGTGCTTTAGATTGGGGAATTATTTTTCTGAACTAAGTTCTTTTTACTAGGGTTTGTATCAGAGCTAGGCTTAGTAATAATTTCTTAACTATCATTTGTGTATTTGTATTCAATTTTTGTTCATTATTGGCCGAATATATCACTTTGGTTATTTGGTGTATTTTCTTCAATTTTTCGTGATTTTTCCATTTGGAATACCTATTAGAGCCAAATTCATTGTTTAGAGAAGTTCAAATTGAATTTAACCCTAAATTCTTGTTTAGGCGAAATTATTATCTTTAGTGATTTGGTTTGTGCTTTCTACCCTAATTCGTATGCTCTTATTCTAATATTCTTAAAACAGTATTTCCAGTGTTTTACTTCTGTTCGTATAAAAAACAATGCCTAAAAGTAGAAAAAAATGCAAAAGAATTTCTGCAACTTTGGGTCAATTGTTGAAACTTCATTCTGATATTGATACCTACTGATATAAATCAAATTTCATATACCTTGAACATATTTCTGGGCTTGGAATTCGAAATACATGTTTGGGGTAGGTTTAGGGCCAATTTGGGTAGCATTTTCATAAGACAGTTGTACTTGATACTTGCTGTTTTAAGTGTCTATTTTGATTGCTTGCTTTGAATTGTTTTTGTTGAGTCAATATCAAGATCAGTTAGCCTAGGATCGCATGCTTAGGGAAAATTTCATGTTAAGCACATCTGTCTTGTCAATTTTGATTCTTAGTTTGTCAATTTGGTGTCTTTTTGTCTGTTGGTTCCTTACACTTAGTTGGACAAATTGCACATTGTTGAATATTTAATTACATTTAGTGCACGAATTTTCACTTTTGTGTGCTAAATCAATCCGTTTATTCATTTTGGTCAGTTTGCATCTAGTGTTGTTTCCTATCTTTTCTTGTTAGGTCTTTCTTTGCTTTCCTTGTTATTTGAATCATACAAGCTTGGCTTATTGAGTTTTTATTCTGAAGTGCACTATTGAGATACCAAGTGAGTGCTTGAAAGCTCAACACGTGAGTTGAGAGAATTGTGAATTTTTCTATAATGTCTGGGCATAATACTGGTAATACTTCGGACCGTACATTTGATCTTAAAGTTATGTATGAAACTTTCATAGATAGCTTTCAGAAGCTAAATTTGAGAATGGATAACCTTGAGAACAACCTTAGATCTTCAAAGGGCAAGTCCAATAAGGGGGAATGATGATACACATGATCCATCCTATGAAGAGGAAAATGAGGCACAACCAGCCCCTTTCCGAGCCAGAAGGTTTAATGGTCGTGTACCCTATGTAGATAATAACATGAACTCCATAAAGATGTAGATTCCAAGTTTCAATGGTAAGGCTGATGTTGATGCCTATTTAGAGTGGGAGCGTAAAGTGGAGATGGTTTTTAACTGTCAAAACTATTCCGACAATAAAAAGGTAAAACTTGCTGCCCTTGAGTTTTCAGATTATGCACTAATATGGTGGATGAGCTTGTGAGATCTAGGAGAAGGAATGGAGATTTACCCATTGCTAGTTGGGAAGAGATGAAGCGAATCATGAGGAAGAAATATGTGCCTACTTATTACCATAGAGATCTCCATCATCAGTTGCAAAGACTAATCCAGGGATCAAAATCTGTTGATGATTATCATAAGGAGATGGAGTTGCTCCTGATGAAAGGAAACATAGTGGAGGAGGAAGACCAGACTATGACTCGTTTCCTTGGTGGTCTAAACAAGGAGATTGCTGATGTGGTTGATTTGCAACCATATGTTGATTTGGAAGACTTGGTGAACATTGCCATTAAGGAGGAAAGACAAAGAGGCCGAAGTAGATGGGGGAGTAACAAGGCTGATCCTAAAAGGTTTGATAAGTCTTCAACTCAAACGGGCATGTTACCTTCCAAAGAAACATCTAACTCTCATGGTAAAAATGAATCAGCCCCTAAGTCTGTAGAACAGAGATATTCAATACTTTAAATGTAAAGGGCGTGGGCATTATGCTAATGAGTGTGTTAATAGACATGCCATGATAGTGAGGGGAGATGAGATAGTCTCCAAAACCGATTCTGATGAAATATCACCTTTAGAAGATTGTTCTGATGAAGAGATAGAAGAGTATCCTGTTCAGGGAGAGTCCTTAGTGATATTATGTACTTTAAATGTTTCTATTAAAGAAGAGGGACTTGAACAACGTGAAAACATCTTTCACACTCGTTGTGATATGGATCTAATAGGGCAAATTTCTAACAATAGTGTGGAGCAAACTTATGTCATTCAAATGGATCTAAAAGGAGTTCAAAATCATATTCATATGATCCATATACATTTGGGGCGTGCTTCAACTCATATGGGACAGATTTGGTGCAACACTTGCAATCATAGGCTTAGGGAGCCTAATCAAACCTATGGGCTAAAACTACACAAAGGGAAGCCTAAAGTGAAGATCAAGTAAGGCCTTTGTGAAGATTCAGCTTTGTTATGATGGGCTTGCTATGTTTTATTATTTGAACTCTTATTTTATTTTAGCTTTTTTTAGGTTTGTATTTTGGCCATATTTTATCTTTTAAGTTTTAGAGTGTTGGGCCATGTATTTGGGCTTATGTTTTAATACTTATGTGTTTATTGTGTGATTGGGCTTGGGCCTTATATTTGTTTCGGCCAGGCCTAAGAAGAGTGTCTTAGGGTTTTATTTGTTTTATCCTTACTATATAAGGATAAGAAACACTTGTAAGAGGCAGCTTTTAATCAAACTTTTCAGAATTTCTTTCATGCCTTTGGCGTGTATTGCTTTGAGTGAGAGTGAGGATTTGCTTTCATCAATTGCACCAGGAATCTTGGCTAACTTATCAACTATTTGTTGTGGCGTTTGTCGGATTCTCATCTAAATCCTTCGATCATTGGTGTTTCAGCTTCTCTAAGTTTGGGGTGCCATAGGAGGTGGGTTTATCAAATCTTTGGATTTCGTATCTACTTTTGCGTGTGGGTTTGAGGCTTGTGCCATAGGGTTCCGCGTTGAGTTGAAGCACGCCCCAAATGTATATGGATCATATGAATATGATTTTGAACTCCTTTTAGATCCATTTGAATGACATAAGTTTGCTCCACACTATTGTTAGAAATTTGCCCTATTAGATCCATATCACGTTGTTTGATAGGTGATAAAGTCTGTTGCATGATAATAGATTCAGGTAGTCAAGTTAATTGTGCTAGTACTATTTTAGTTGATAAATTAGGACTAGAAACTATTAAACACCCTAATCCTTGTAGATTTCAGTGGTTGAATGACAGTGGCGAGGCAAGGGTAACAAAGCAATGTAAAGTGTCCTTTTCTATTGGTAAGTATGTAGATGAGGTTACTTATGATATTGTACCCATGCAAACTGGACATATTTTGTTAGGTAGACCATGGCAATTTGATAGGCGTGTCATTCATGATGGGTATAGTAATAGGTTTTCTTTTACGTTCCTTGGTGTAAAACATATACTTGTACCATTATCTCCTAAAGATGTATATGCAGATCAAGTCAAATCACAACAATCTGCTAAATTGGGTAAGGGACGTGAGACAAGTAAAAAGAATGAGGGAAAAGAGGCAAGTAGTAAAAAGAAAGTTTCGAATGGCCCAAAGGAAAGTGACTGCATAGGAAAGGATAAAAATGAGAGATGTGCAGGAGAGAAAACGTTAGTTAGTGTGGATGTAAAAGGAAAGCTGAGTGAGAAGAGTGAAGAATTCAGCAAGTCTTCCTTCTATTGTAAAGAGAGAGAGTTGAAGAAAGCATACTTAGGGAAGAGAGCTTTCTGTTTTAGTTTCAATTTTATGATTGAGACTAACCCTACTGATGAATTGCCTAGTTTTTTTTTTCTAAGTTGTTGCAGAATTTTGCGGATGTATTTACTGAGGAGGTGCCATCTGGGTTGCCGCCCATTAGGGGAATAGAACATCAGATCGATTTTGTCCCTGGAGCTCAGATTCCAAATTGTCCAGCTTACCGGAGTAATCCTGAGGAGATGAAGGAATTGCAAAAGCAAGTTGATGAGTTGCTAGCTAATGGATATATCAGGGAGAGCCTTAGTCCATGCACAGTACCTGTTTTGTTTGTTCCAAAGAAAGATGGAATAATGCGCATGTGTGTTGATGATATGCTTGAAGAGTTATGTGGTGTTGTCTCTTTTACCAAAATTGATTTGAAAAGCAGTTATCATCAAATTAGGATGAAGCTAGGTGATGAGTGCAAAACTGCCTTTAAGACTACTGCTCTTGTTTTGAGGTTACCTGATTTTTCAAAAACCTTTGAAATCAAATGTGATACTTCTGGGATTGGTATTGGTGCTGTTCTTATGGTGGAAGGTCGACCCATAGCATATTTCAGTGAGAAGCAAGGTGGCGAACATTTGAGCTATTCCACCTTTGACAAAGAGTTCTATGCACTGATTAGGGCTCTTGAAGTTTGAGAACACTACTTGCTGCCTAATGAGTTCGTGATTAATACCAACCATCATTCTCTAAAACACTTGAAGGGACAAGGTAAGTTGAACAAGCGGCATGGTAAGTGGGTTGAGTATTTCGAAATCTTTCCTTATGTGATAAAATACAAGCAAGGTAAAGAGAATGTGGTGGGGTTTTTTATCACATGTTTGTCTTGTTCTTTATCAAGTTGTGTGATGGGGTTTTTGATCACATGTTGATCTTGGGTTCCGCATCAGTTGGTATCAGAGCCAAAGTGAGGTAAATTCTTATTTATCTCAGGATCTAGAGTTATTTTTTGAGTTTTCTTTTATTCATTATTGATTTCGGTGAAAGCTTTTGTATTCATGGTTGCACCTTCTTGATAAATTATCACATAATCTCTTTTGGAAGAAAATTCGAAATCCCAAAAAAAAAACGAAAAAAAAATTTTGCATTTGCCTTATTTACCTTGATCTGGCCGAAATTGTGATATGCTTCCTTTTTCATCCATATTTCCTTACCTATCTCAATTGATTGCTGTAGTTTATGGAAATCAATTTTAAATTTTGAATTGGGTTGAATCCAGATTAGGAGACAAAAGAAATCTGCCTATTTCTTAAGGTGCACATTTAAGGCAACTGCATCTAAATCGATTTAGTGTCAAATCCATCTTTTAATGCCCATTTTCGTCCATAATGCTGCACTGAGTGAGATTTTTTTTTTAGTCTATTTGTGGGGTTTTGATACTTGCCTTTTTTGGTAGATTTAAATAGATCCATATTTAATTTGCGTTGAAGCGAAATAAATTCAAACTTTTGTCCAGATTCGTTTTTATATGAATTCAAAGTTTCGTTTTTGGTTTAAGCTTGCTTTATTTCCTTGACATTGTTGGAGTATTGTTTGCTTGTGTCTATACTCTAGGTGATATTTTTCAAGGAGCACAAAATCTAGTTTGTGTGTTACTTTCCAAATTGTCAGTGTCTTCTTTCTAGTTTTTGTGCGCTTCCTTCTTTCTTTAGGTTTTCTTCTTTGTTTCATTAAACGCACATTGTGGTTGGTTGACCTTAGTTTCTGAAGTGCAATTGAAGAATCAGCAAAAGAATGGTAAGAGTGCAAACACTTGAGTACTTTTTTTTAACACAATATTTGCTAGTTCTTTTTGTTCTTTGTTGATTTAAGGTAGGATGAGTAAAGACAAGAATGTGGTGGATCGTACTGATGGAACTGAATCGAATATGGGTAACGATTATAAGCTCTTTAAGAAGTCAGTCAGTGGTGAGTTACAAAGGCTCAATAAGACTCTTGAGAGGTTGACTGAAACTATGGAGAGTTTGAATGTCTCACAAGCTTCCACTTCTACAAGAATACCTCAAAAAACTCCTAATTGCAATAATGACTGTGATGATTCAGATGTATTGGTTAATAATGTGTTGCTTGCTGCACATTGTGAGATGTTTGTTGCTAGGCGTGCTCTGAATATGCAGGTTAAGGAAGAAAGCCTAGAACAACGAGAAAACATATTTCACACTAGGTGTTTGGTTAATAGAAAAGTGTGTACTCTCATTATTGATGGAGGTAGTTGCACAAATGTGGCTAGTGTGTATATGGTGGAAAAATTGGGCTTGGCTTCTATTAAACACCCTAAGCCATATAGATTACAAAGGTTGAATGATTGTGGAGAGGTTCGGGTTACACGCCAGGTGGTTATACCATTTTCTATTGGTAGTTACAGGGATGAGATCTTGTGTGATGTGGTACCTATGCAGGCAGGCCATATGTTGTTGGGTAGACCGTTACACGGCAGGCAGACCATATGTTGTTGTGGTTGTTGTTGAGAATTCCATCAATGAACTTATAGAAGAGGTTGTGAATGATGAGGGACATGGGGAGCACGTGATTGATGAGATGGAGGAGGTGAATGAGACTGTTTTGGAAGTTGTAGAGGAGAATGGGTCACATCCACAAGATCTTTCTATGACTAATATTTTTATGCCTAGTTCATTTGTTCTTGATGTGCAGGTTGTTGATGAAAACATTCATGACGAAATTTTTATCCTATTTCCACCTATTCAAAAGGAGGTCTTTGAAGACACATGGGTTTCTAAAACTTTCCTTTTTGACATAAATATCAGCAAGATTCGAGGACGAATCTTTTCTAAAGAATGAGAGAATGATACGGATTCAATAGGGCAAATTTCTAACAATGGTGTGGAGCAAACTTATGTCATTCAAATGGATCAAGAAGGAGTTCAAAATCATATTCATATGATCCATATAGATTTGGGGCGTGCTTCAACTCATATGGGACAGATTTGGTACAACACTTGCAATCATAAGCTTAGGGAGCCTAATCAAACCTATGGGCTAAAACTACACAAAGGGAAGCCTAAAGTGAAGATCAAGTAAGACTTTTGTGAAGACTATGATGGGCTTGCTATATTTTTATTATTTAACACTTGTTTTATTTTAGCTTTGTTTGGGCTTGTATTCTGGCCATACTTTATCTTTTAAGTTTTAGAGTGTTGGGCCATGTTTTGGGCTTATGTTTTAATACTTATGTGTTATTTTAGTGTGTGATTAGGTTTGGGCCTTATGTGTTTAAGTCAGGTCCAAGAAGAGTGTACTAGGGTATTATTTGTTTTTCTCCTTACTATATAAGGATAAGAAACAATTGTAAGAGGCAGCTTTTAATCAAAATTTCAGAATTCTTTTCATGCCTTTGGCGTGTATTGCGTTGAGTGAGAGTGAGGATTTGCTTTCATCAATTGCACTAGGAATCTTGGCTTACTTATCAACTATTCGTTGTGGCGTTTGTCAGATTCTCCTCTACATCCTTCGATTATTGGTGTTTCAGCTTCTCTAAGTGTGGGGTGCCATAGGAGGTGGGTTTATCAAATCTTTGGATTCCATATCTACTTGTGCATGTGGGTTTGAGGCTTGTGCCATAGGGTTCCGCGTCAGTTGGTATCAGAGCACGGTGATAGATAAATTCCTATTTATCTATATTTATTTATTTTGTAAGTTTATTTTTATTTTTTCTCTATTTTTTTATTTCAGTTTATCTTATAATTTCTCTCAACAAAAGGAAAAAAAAACAGAGAATTTTATTTTATATCAGTGTGTGAGATTTTTTCTTTAAAAAAAAAAGTGAGAGATAAGAAAAAAAAAAGAGAAGAGTAAGAAAAAAAAAATTTCAGTTGTTTGATTTCAAAAGAAAAAAAAAGAAAAAAAGAGGAGAGATGTCAAAATTTAGTGTTTTATTCGTGAAATGTCATACTGAATTCAAGGAGAATCCTATGTCGATCGATTCTTTTCTTATCATTATGGTTGAAGATTCAAGTACGAATCTTTTTGAAGAAGCAGAGAATGATACGGATAAGGAAATAATACGATGCTTCAAATATTTAAAAAGGGAAACTCCAAATCATGACAAATCAAGTTACCATCGCTTAATTCAAGGTTTACGAGATGAGAACTATATTTGGGAAGCATGGGAGTATAAGGAAACAAATCAAACTCTCTTCAACACATGTGGACGCACAACACAATTTCAGATCGCGTAATGCATATACAGCCAAATTGCATTTAGGCCAGTTTTATTATTTTGGTATTTTAGTATTTTGTGGGATTTGTTTTAAATTAATTTGGCCTTTATTAGAAGCCAAATTCTTGCAGCCCATTTAGGAAAGAGATTTCTCCAAGATAATTTAGGAAAATGATCTTTAATGTAATCCAGATTTGACTATTTGACTGGATACCCTTCCTATATTGTAATTACACCTTCCTACAATAGAATTAGGGTTTGAAGGCTATAAAAACACCCTTACGGTGGCAACCACGAGAAGGCAGTGAATAAAAATGATTTTATGAACAATATTTGGTTCTTCTCCATTATTTCGTAACTTATCAAGTTTAACCTTGTGGCGTTCTGATATGGATTTCCTCCATGCTTAGTTAACTTATCAAGAATTTCTTGTGGCGTTCTCGAAACTGGAATCGCTTGATTATCTATGTTTCTAATCACATGGTTGGTTAGGGGTGTGGTAGAGCAACCTTCGCTTGATTATCCATGTTTCTAATCACATTCTTTGGTTAGGGGTGTGGTAGAGCAACCTTCTGGAAGATATCTTTGTCTTGTTCTTTATCAAGTTGTGTGATGGGGTTTTTGATCACATGTTGATCCTGGGTTCCGCATCAGTAGAAACTTGAAAACTTGGGAAGAATGTTTGCCATATGTTGAATTTGCTTATAATCGCGCTGTCCATTCTTCTACTGGTTATTCACCTTTTGGTATGGTTTTAATCCATTAACAGTAGTAGATTTAATGCCTTTACCTTTGAACAAGTTGTCTAATTTAGATGGAATAGAAAAGGCTGAAATTGACACGGAACCCTATGGCATAAGCCTCAAACCCACACGCACAAGTAGATATGGAATCCAAAGATTTGATAAACCCACCTCCTATGGCACCCCAAACTTAGAGAAGCTGAAACACCAATGATCGAAGGATTTAGATAAGAATCTGACAAACGCCACAATGAATAGTTGATAAGTTAGCCAAGATTCCTGGTGCAATTGATGAAAGCAAATCCTCACTCTCAGTCAAAGCAATACACGCCAAAGGCCCAAGCCCAATCACACACTAAAATAACACATAAGTATTAAAACATGAGCCCAAAACATGGCCCAACACTCTAAAACTGAAAAGATAAAGTATGGCCAGATACAAGCCCAAACAAAGCTAAAATAAAACAAGTGTTAAATAATAAAAATAAAGCAAGCCCATCATAACAAAGCTGAATCTTTACAAAAGCCTTACTTGATCTTCACTTTAGGCTTCCTTTTGTGTAGTTTTAGCCCATAGGTTTGATTATGCTCCCTAAGCCTATAATTGCAAGTGTTGCACCAAATCTGTCCCATATGAGTTGAAGCACGCCCCAAATATATATGGATCATATGAATATGATTTTGAACTCCTTTTAGATCCATTTGAATGACATAAGTTTGCTCCACACCATTGTTAGAAATTTGCCCTATTGAATCCGTATCATTCTCTCCTTCTTTAGAAAAGATTCGTCCTCGAATCTTGCTGATTTTTATGTCAAAAAGAGAAGCTTTAGGAACCCATGTATCTTCAAAGAACTCCTTTTGAATAGGTGGAAATAGGATAAAACTTTCGTCATGAATGTTTTCATCAACAACCTGCACATCAAGAACAAATGAACTAGGCATAAAAATATTAGTCATAAAAAGATCCTGTGGATGTGACCCATTCTCCTCTACAACTTCAAAAACAGTCTCATTCGCCTCCTCCACCTCATCAATCACGTGCTCCCCATGTCCCTCATCATTCACAACCTCTTCTATAAGTTCATTGATGGAATTCTCAACAACAACTATATTTTTAGATTCATGCATTACAACTTTCTCTTCAATTTCAATCTCTATGGAAGTTGAGATTGGAACTTTAGCCTCTTCTTTCTCTTTTTCTTTCTCCACCTTCCCTCCTTGAACTAGTCTTGATTATTTTCCAGCCTCTTTACCCTCAAACTCACTCTTTTCTCTCATCTTTTCCGCAGAATTCAAGCTCTCACTCCCCTTTGTGGCCAAGGCCGAAGCCTCCCTCTCCCTCTCCAGCATCTTTATTTGACCAACATATACCTCTTGAGGTGATAAAGGAGCGAGTATAACCTTCTGTCCTTCATGAGTGAAGGAGTACTTGTTATTGAACCCATCGTATTGCACCTTTCTATCATGTTGCCATGGTCTACCCAACAACATATGGCTTGCCTGCATAGGTACCACATCACATAATGACGCGGAACCCTATGGCACAAGCCTCAAACCCACACGCACAAGTAGATACGGAATCCAAAGATTTGATAAACCCACCTCCTATGGCACCCGACACTTAGAGAAGCTGAAACACCAATGATCGAAGGATTTAGATGAGAATTCGACAAACGCCACAACGAATAGTTGATAAGTTAGCCAAGATTCCTGGTGCAATTGATGAAAGCAAATCCTCACTCTCACTCAAAGCAATACACGCCAAAGGCATGAAAGAAATTCTGAAAAGTTTGATTAAAAGCTGCCTCTTACAATTGTTTCTTATCCTTATATAGTAAGAAGAAAAACAAGTAAAACCCTAAATACTCTTATTGGGTCTGACTTAAGCACCTAAGGCCCAAGCCCAATCACACACTAAAATAACGCATAAGTATTAAAGCATAAGCCCAACACTCTAAAACTTAAAAGATAAAATATGGCCAGAATACAAGCCCAAACAAAGCTAAAATAAAACAAGTGTTAAATCATAAAAATATAGCAAGCCCATCATATCAATGCTGAATAAATTAGACAGCGCTATCTCCATTACACACCTTAAGCAAGGTGAGTAGCTTAGGTGTGTCTTCAAGCTTCACGAGACATTTGCCAAAGGCAAGCTCAGTCAATTCTTGAATGTGTAAGTTCATAGCTGCTTCAAGCTTCTTAGCTTTGCTCCTTGTCACTGGTCCACTAGGGAGCACCAATGGATCCTTGCTTCCTTGATTCTCATGTGATTGGGTTTGCTGGTTCGTATCATTCCCTCCTTCCTCGAAAAGATTTGTCCTCAAATCTGGAACATAGTCAAAAGGAGACAAGTCAGACACATTAAAGGTAGCACTAACCCCATACTCACCTGGCAAGTCTATTTTATAAGCATTGTCATTGATTTGCTCTAAGACTTGAAATGGACCATCACCACGAGCATCCAGCTTATTCTTCCTCTGATTTGGAAATCGTTCCTTTCGGAAGTTCACCCAAACCCAATCACCAGGAACAAACACCACTTTCTTCCGTCTCCTATTTGCCCTATCCGCATACACCTTGTTCCTCTTTTCTATGTTAGACCTAGCCTTCGCATGTAAGGACTTCACCAATTCTGCCTTTTTAGCACCATCTAAACTAGCAAGCTCATGTAAAGGTAAAGGAACAAGATCAAGTACAGTTAGTGGGTTAAAACCATAAACAAGCTCAAATGGAGAAAACCCCGTAGAAGAATGTATGCTACGGTTATATGCAAACTCAATGAAAGGCAAGCAATTTTTCCAAGTGTTCAAATTCTTACCCACTATAGCTCTGAGTAAGGTACCAAGAGTTCTATTCACCATCTCTGTTTGGCCATCTGTCTGTGGATGACAAGTAGTAGAATATAAGAGTTTAGTACCCAACTTACCCCACAATAGTTTCCAAAAATGCGAAAGGTACTTTGTATCTCTATCTGATGCAATTGTCCTTGGCACTCCATGAAGTTGAACCACTTGGCACTCCATGAAGTCGAACCACTTGGCACTCCATGACACAATTGTCCTTGCATCTCAATGTCCTAAACCGTGAAACATATCTCCACATTACATTACATTATACCATTTTGCATTACATGTCCACTACTAAAACTATTACACTTAACACAACCTTCAACCTTGACGACATCCCTGTCTATCCTGAACCTGCAAACCTGGGGGTTAGGGGAGAGGGGCGAGCTACAAAAGCCCCGTGAGCAGAACAGTAAAAATAATTTAATAAACATATGCTCTCATGAAATGCATCACATCACAAACAAATCACATCACGGATAGACTGTGATACGGATCCAATAGGGCAAATTTCTAACAATGGTGTGGAGCAAACTTATGTCATTGAAATGGATCTAAAAGGAGTTCAAAATCATATTCATATGATCCATATATATTTGGGGCGTGCTTCAACTCATATGGGACAGATTTGGTGCAACACTTGCAATCATAGACTTAGGGAGCCTAATCAAACCTATGGGCTAAAACTACACAAAGGGAAGCCTAAAGTGAAGATCAAGTAAGGCTTTTGTAAAGATTCAGCTTTGTTATGATGGCTTGCTATATTTTTATTATTTAACACTTGTTTTATTTTAGCTTTGTTTGGGCTTGTATTCTGGCCATACTTTATCTTTTAAGTTTTAGAGTGTTGGGCCATGTTTTGGGCTCATGTTTTAATACTTATGTGTTATTTTAGTGTGTGATTGGGCTTGGGCCTTATGTGTTTAAGTCAGGTCCAAGAATAGTGTCTTAGGGTTTTATTTGTTTTTCTCCTTACTATATAAGGATAAAAAACAATTGTAAGACGGAGCTTTAATCAAAATTTCAGAATTATTTTCATGCCTTTGGCGTGTATTGCTTTGAGTGAGAGTGTGGATTTGCTTTCATCAATTGCACAAGGAATCTGGGCTTACTTATCAACTATTCGTTGTGGCGTTTGTCGGATTGTCATCTAAATCCTTCGATCATTGGTGTTTCAGCTTCTCTAAGTGTGGGGTGCCATAGGAGGTGGGTTTATCAAATCTTTGGATTCCATATCTACTTGTGCATGTGGGTTTGAGGCTTGTACCATAGGGTTCCGCGTCAGACTGACCCAAAAATCCATCTACTCTGGGCCCGGCTCTCGGTAGAGCTCCTCAGAACTTCTATTACATACATAAGCTCTGTGGCCGGCCCTCGGTGGGGCTCCTCAGGACTTCTTGATACGGATTCAATAGAGCAAATTTCTAACAATAGTGTGGAGCAAACTTATGCCATTCAAATGGATCTAAAAGGAGTTCAAAATCATATTCATATAATCCATATATATTTGGGGCGTGCTTCAACTCATATGGGACAGATTTGGTGCAATACTTGCAATCATAGGCTTAGGGAGCCTAATCAAACTTATGGGCTAAAACTACGCAAAGGGAAGCCTTAAGTGAAGATCAAGTAAGGCTTTTGTGAAGATTCAGCTTTGTTATGATGGGCTTCCTATATTTTTATTATTTAACAATTGTTTTATTTTAGCTTTGTTTGGGTTTGTATTCTGGCCATACTTTATCTTTTAAATTTTAGAGTGTTGGGCCATGTTTTGGGCTTATGTTTTAATACTTATGTGTTATTTAAGTGTGTGATTGGGCTTGGGCCTTATGTGTTTAAGTCAGGTCCAAGAAGAGTGTCTTAGGGTTTTATTTATTTTTCTCCTTACTATATAAGGATAAGAAACAATTGTAAGAGGCAGCTTTTAATCAAAATTTCAGAATTCTTCTCATGCCTTTGGCGTGTATTGCTTTGAGTGAGAGTGAGGATTTGCTCTCATCAATTGCACCAGGAATCTTGGCTTACTTATCAACAATTCGCTGTGGCGTTTGTCAGATTCTCATCTAAATTCTATGATCATTGGTGTTTCAGCTTCTCTAAGTGTGGCGGTTTTCGAGACCGGTCAAAAATAACCATTTTAACTACCAACAATATTAAAACCGTAGACAGTGGTGAAAGGATCGTATCCACAGGGAATTGACACTTACTTACCTCTCTTGTTAGGACCAAATAAAATAAAGTGCAAGTGCATGTAAAGTAAAAATGGGGGTTTTGAGATTGATTTGATTATACTAAAAAAAAGAGCAATTAAAAAGAAAGCTGATGGTAAATTAAGATTGAAACAATAATGGTGAAAGCTCTAGTTGAAGATTCAGATTCAATAGCGCAAATTTTTAACAATAGTGTGGAGCAAACTTATATCATTCAAATGGGGCAGATTTGGTGCAACACTTGCAATCATAGGCTTAGGGAGCCTAATCAAACATGTAGGGTTTGCTATGTTTTATTATTTAAACACTTGCTTTTGTTTTGGCTTGTATTCTTGCCACATTTTTTCTTTTGAGTTTTAAAGTGTTGGGCCATGTCTTGGGCTGATGTTTTAATACTTATGAGTTTGATGTGTTATTTTAGTATGTGATTGGGCTTGGGCCTTATGTGTGGTTCGGTCAGGCCTAAGAAGAGTATCTTAGGGTTTTATTTGTTTTCTCCTTACTATACAAGGATAAGAAACACTTGTAAGAGGTAGTTTTGAATCTAAATTTTCAGAATTCCTTTTCATGCCTTTGGCGTGTATTGCTTTGAGTGAGAGCGAGGATTTTCTTTGATCAATTGCATCAAGAATCTTGGCTAACTTATGAATTATTCGTTGTAGCGTTTGTCGGACTCTCATCTAAATCCTTTCATCATTGGTGTTTCAGCTTCTATAAGTGTGGCGTGTCATAGGAGGTTGGTTTATCAAAACTTTGGATTCCATATCAACTTGTGCGTGTGGGTTTGAGGCTTGTGCCATAGGGTTCCACGTCACTCTCTTTACAATGAAAGGAAAACTCGCTGAATTCTTCACTCTTCTCACTCAGCTCTCATTTTACCTCCACACTCACTGACGTTTTCTCTCACGCACTTCTCTCATTTTTATCCTTTCCTGTACAGTCACTCTCCTTTGGGCCATTCGAAACCTTCTTTTTACTATTGGCCTCTTTTCCCTTATTATTTGTACTTGTCTCACCTCCCTTACCCAATTTATAAGATTTTATTATCTCTGACCTTTCTAAATCTAAAGAAGATACTAATCGTACGGAAAATGAAATTTCCACAATAACTACAAAGCCCTCTGATATCATTTGATAATACAAATTCTTATTGTACCTAAAAAATAGATTTTGGTTAGAATCATAAGCAGAAATAATCAAATGATTCTGTTGATACTTAGGTTCCTTTGTTTGATTCAATAAATTAGTTATAGAGATGGAAGATGCTTCTCACCACCATATCTCTCCTTAAGCATAAATTAATTAGGGAACGTCCTCTAACCAATCACTAATCAACAAGTTGCCAAGGAACGTCCTCTAACCAATCACCAAACGCATGGTGATATCGCTAGATCATGCAATTTCCTTAGTTTTTACACCAAGAGTTACTTGTGTTTGAACAATCCAAGCAATTACGGACTTAAAACTATTCAAACTAACAAATTATTACCTTGCAATCAAGAATCAACTGGCCACATTGAGCAAACTAACAAAGCAACAATGGAATTAAGCATGAGAATGGGTCAGATCCACAAGATCTTTCTCCGACTAATATTTTTATGCCTAGTTCTTTTGTTCTTGATATGCAGGTTGTTGATGAAAACATTAATGACGAAAGTTTTATCCTATTTCCACCTATTCAAGAGGAGGTCTTTGAAGATACATTGGTTCCTAAAGCTTCCCTTTTTGACACAAATATCAGCAAGATTCGAGAACGAATCTTTTCTAAAGAAGGAGAGAATGATACGGATCCAATAGGGCAAATTTCTAACAATGGTGTGGAGCAAACTTATGTCATTCAAATGGATCTAAAAGGAGTTCAAAATCACATTCATATGATCCATATATATTTGGGGCGTGCTTCAACTCATATGGGATAGATGTGGTGCAACACTTGCAATCATAGGCTTAGGGAGCCTAATCAAACCTATGGGCTAAAACTACACAAAGGGAAGCCTAAAGTGAAGATCAAGTAAGGCTTTTGTGAAGATTCAGCTTTGTTATGATGGGCTTGCTAGTTTTATTATTTAAACACTTGTTTTATTTTAGTTTTGTTTGGGCTTGTATTCTGGCCATATTTTATCTTTTAAGTTTTAGAGTGTTGGGCCATGTTGTGGGCTTATATTTTAATACTTATATGTTATTTTAGTGTGTGATTGGGCTTGGGTCTTATGTGTTTAAGTCAGGCCCAAGAAGAGTGTCTTAGGGTTTTATTTCTTTTTCTCCTTACTATATAAGGATAAGAAACAATTGTAAGAGGTAGCTTTTAATCAAACTTTTCAGAATTTCTTTCATGCCTTTGGCGTGTATTGCTTTGAGTGAGAGTGAGGATTTGCTTTCATCAATTGCACCAGGAATCTTGGCTAACTTATCAATTATTCGTTGTGGCGTTTGTCGGATTCTCATCTAAATCCTTCGATCATTGGTGTTTCAGCTTCTCTATGTTTGGGGTGCCATAGGAGGTGGGTTTATCAGATCTTTGAATTCCGTATCTACTTGTGCGTGTGAGTTTGAGGCTTGTGCCATAGGGTTCCGCGTCAGTAAGTGTATATCCCTATATGCTTGAAAATGTGTTTATACATGTTTTAGAATTATTGAATGCATGTTGTGAGAGGCAGAATCTGCTAGAGGAGGGTTCGGCCGCCGAAGGAGGGGTCGGCCGCCGAACCTGCTAGAGGAGGCAGTTTTGGCCGCCTAAACTCGCTCCCGAAAGTTGGACTTTCGGCTCTGGAGGGGAGTTTCGGCCTCCAAACCGGCCCCCGAAAGTGGGTGACTTTTGGGTCTGTGAAGGCTTTCGGCTGCCGAACCCTGCCCCCGAAAGTGCCTGACTTTCGGCCTGTAGGGACCTTCGGCCGCCGAACCTGCCGCTGAAAGTCTCCTGCCCAGCCTTCATTTGCCTTTTTTCGATGCATGTTTTATGATGTTTTAGGGGGTTTTGGAGGGATGTTTAGAGTTATGTTAGAGTATGTTTGGTTCCTTATTTGAGTCCACCTATGTAGGATCGGACCCGAGAGACCGAGGAGGTCAGAGGTGAGCAGAACTGAACTATGTTTTAAAGTAATGAAATCTTTTTAGCATGTTCGTGCATCACGAATGTCATGATATGTATTAGGTTGGTTTGCGTTAGAATTCACGAATATGATGCATTGCATGATTTTGCTGTTGATATGGATGGATGTTGGATGATCCGCTAGCCCTCGATGTGATATGATATGATATGAGATGGAAAGTCCAGGTGTGGCCTGCACTACGCCCCTGGCAATATGTAAGAGAAAAACCAGGTGTGGCCTCTACTACGCCCCTGGCACAATTGGATTATGTAGAGGGTTACTGGTGACAAGTCCATCCTTGATGTGAATTGTCTGTGCTGTGATGCATTTCATGAAAGCATATGTTTATTATAATATTTTTATTATTATGCTCACTGGACTTTAGTAGTTCACCTCTTTCCCCTAACCCCCAAGTTTGCAGGGTCAAAGATAGCAGGAAACAGCAAGGGTAATGGCTAGGTCATGTAATAGAGTTTTTAGTGGACATGTAATGTAATGTAATATGATGTAATGTAATGTAAAGTAAAGTAATGTAATGTAAAGTAAAGTAATGTAATGAGGATTAGTATTGTGCTTGGCCCTAATGTTTATTGTAAATCCCTGTTGCACATGATCTTTATGGAAATGTTTTAATGATGAGATAGGTTGAACCAGGCTTGACATATGAGATGTTGAGCTAACTGGAGCATTTGATGAGGGCTCCAGTAAGGGGTTTTATGTATACTGTTATAATGCATGCACAGGTCAAGCTTGGTAGATGAAAAGTTAAAGTTTTTATGAAAATGTATGATCATGTGTGGGATTTTATCGGGTACACAGGATGCATAGTAGGCTTGCTATGGGTTCCGGTGACCTTAAGTTGATCTGAATCCTAGCGCCGGTAGCGGTCTGGTTTTCGGGTCGTTACATCTATTCAGCTTTTTGCACTTTAATCTTGCTTGAAATAGTCACCAACCTTTGTGATACCCACCCCCAGTTACTCAATTGGTCACCTGTTCAAGTGGCTACTAGCTCTGTTCATAGTCTTTCAACCATTGGAACAGTTTTAAACTTGTGCTTTTGAAGTCCTTGCCTTTGCTGAATTTCTTTCTCAATGAATTGGGCAAATCAACACCAATTGCTAAAATAAGCCATGTTCAATTATTCATACATCCTTCAATTTATTCTCTCTAATGAGTAAGATATATTTTTCACCATGGCAACCTCAAAGATTCATTTCAAAAGGAAAATTTCAAACATAAATACAACTCACTGCAATTGATTCAACTTAAGTTTAAAAAGTCATCACATCAGAAAGCTCATTCAACCTGGCCTATGTGTTTGAGTAAAGCATATCAAAACAGAAAAAAAAAAAAAAAAACTGTGGCTACATGTGTGTATTGAAAGCAAAAAAAATAAAAAATAAAAAATACAACTGTGGCTATTCAAACTAAAACTGAAATAAAAAATGGACTAAAAATAAAAGTTCAGAGCTATGCACCCCCACACCTAATTCATACATTGTCCTCAATGTATTGGAAAATTAAAGTTCAAAGGAAACTGAGTACTTCCCTGGTGTGGTTGTGAGGTGCGATCCACTTAACCAGACTGAGAGACGAACAGATGTTCGTCTGGAAAGTCTTTCTTGACTGGACATGGCGCAGAACTGGAGGGAAGCCGGCTTAGGTGGTCTTGCAATAGCAGAATCCACCGAATAAGTCTCAGTTTTACCTCCTTTTTCTTAATCAGATATTGTAGGGCTGCATGGTCAGAATAGATGATGACTTTAGTCCCAAGGAAGTATGATCTGAATTTCTCTAAGGCAAATATAACAGCCAAGAGCTCCTTTTCTGTTGTTGAGTAGTTGCTTTGGGCAACATCCAAGGTGCGGGATGCATAGTGAATCACGTGGGGTGAGTTTCCCACACGTTGTCCCAAGACGGCCCCCACAGCGTAGTTACTTGCATCACACATGATTTCAAAGGGTAGATTCCAGTCAGGTGCCTGAATGATTGGGGCAGTCACAAGTAATTCTTTTATCAGATCAAATGCTATCTGACAACCTGCATCAAAATCAAATGTTGTATCTTGCTGGAGCAATCTGCATAATGGCTGTGTGATTTTGGAGAAATCTTTTATGAATCTTCTATAGAATCCTGCATGGCCAAGGAAAGAACGGATCTCTCTAAAGTTTGTGGGATAAGGCAGATTTTTTATGGTGTCTACCTTGGCTTTGTCCATTTCAATTCCTTTAGCTGAAACAACATGCCCTAAGACCATACCTTGGTTAATCATGAAGTAGCACTTCTTATAATTAAGTACAAGATTTGATTCAAGGCATCTCTGTAGGATCTTTTCCAGATTGGCAAGGCATTCTTCAAAGGAGTTACCATACACTGTGAAGTCATCCATGAAGACTTTAATGATCTTCTCAACATAATCTGAAAATATATCAGTCCAAGGTTCAGTAGGTACAGGCAAAGGAGTATAAGACCCATGTGTCAAGGACTTAGATTTAGCCTGTTTACATGCAAAGGATTGAGCACAAATTTTCTCTACATATTTTTGCATATTAGGCTAATAAAAGTGTTCATTCAACATGTCTAAAGTCTTTTGTACACCAAAATGTCCCATTAACCCTCCTGAATGCGATTCTCTAACAAGCAACTCACGCACTGAACAATTAGGTACGCATATTTGTTTCCCCCTAAAAAGCAACCCATCATGTAAATAAAACTTGTTAAACGCTCCTTGTTCACATGCCTTAAATATATCAGAAAAATCAGTATCGTTTTCATACATATCTTTCAAATGCTCAAACCCTAACAACTTAGAACTAAGCATGGAAGTCAATGTGTAACATCTAGAGAATGCATCAGCAACCACATTCTCTTTACCTTGCTTGTATTTAATCACATAAGGAAAGATTTAGAGATACTCAATTGATGTGGAAGCCCAGCCTATTAGAGACTGAAACGACACATACCCTAGTAAAAAGAACTTAGTTCAGAAAAATAATTCCCCAATCTATAGCACCCTTAATTAACATGCAATTAAGAACACTTATAACTGATAGATTTTAAGAGCAGAAAGAATAAGAACCATACAAGTTAGTATCAAACCTTATTCGTGATGCAATGTCAAGAACCAAGATCTCTCTTAAGCTCTCAAAGAAGAATCGCGTAAAGTAATTGTATTGAATAATTGATAATCTCCATACAATAATATGGAAAAATGAGATGCTTTATATACCTAGGGCAGCCTAGCCTAAGTAAAATAATAATAATAATAATAATAATAAGTAATAATCTAAATAAAGACCCATGATCTTTGCCACTTCCCACTACTTTGCATGGACCCATGATCTATGCCACTACCCACTACTCTGCATGGATCCATGATCTATGCCACTACCCACTATAAATACAAAATTTGAATCGTCAATAAGGATACATTCGGCCTAATTGATTTGGAATGGCCAGATTCTTCTTCAACTTCAAATTGAACTTGCAATGCTTCAACATATTCCTTCATGAATCCTTGAAGAGCTTCCTTCAACCTCTTGGATCTCAACCTTGTATTTGGACCTTGAGTGACGCGGAACCCTATGGCACAAGCCTCAAACCCACACGCACAAGTAGATATGGAATCCAAAGATTTAATAAACCCATCTCCTATGGCACCCCAAACTTAGAGAAGCTGAAACACCAATGATCGAAGGATTTAGATGAGAATCCGACAAACGCCACAACGAATAGTTGATAAATTACCCAAGATTCCTGGTGCAATTGATGAAAGCAAATCCTCACTCTCACTCAAAGCAATACACGCCAAAGGCATGAAAATAATTCTAAAATTTTGATTAAAAGCTCCCTCTTATAATTGTTTCTTATCCTTATATATTAAGGAGAAAAACAAATAAAACCCTAAGACACTCTTCTTGGACCTGACTTAAACACATAAGGCCCAAGCCCAATCACACACTAAAATAACACATAAGTATTAAAATATGAGCCCAAAACATGGCCCAACACTCTAAAACTTAAAAGATAAAGTATGGCCAGAATACAAGCCCAAACAAAGCTAAAATAAAACAAGTGTTAAATAATAAAAATATGGCAAGCACATCATAACAAAGCTGAATCTTCACAAAAGCCTTACTTGATCTTCACTTTAGGCTTCCCATTGTGTAGTTTTAGCCCATAGGTTTGATTAGGCTCCCTAAGCCTACGATTGCAAGTGTTGCACTAAATCTGTCCCATAGAGTTGAAGCACGCCCCAAATATATATGGATCATATGAATATGATTTTGAACTCCTTTTAGATCCATTTGAATGACATAAGTTTGCTCCTCACCATTGTTAGAAATTTGCCCTATTGGATCCGTATCATTCTCTCCTTCTTTAGAAAAGATTCGTCCTCGAATCTTGCTGATATTTATGTCAAAAAGGGAAGCTTTAGGAACCCATGTATCTTCAAAGACCTCCTTTTGAATAGGTGGAAATAGGATAAAACTTTCATCATGAATGTTTTCATCAACAACCTGCACATCAAGGATAAATGAACTAGGCATGAAAATATTAGTCATAGAAAGATCTTGTGGATGTGACCCATTCTCCTCTACAACTTCCAACACAGTCTCATTCACCTCCTCCACCTCATCAATCATGTGCTCCCCATGTCCCTCATCATTCACAACCTCTTCTATAAGTTCATTGATGGAATTCTCAACAACAGTTACATTAGATTCATGCATTACAACTTCCTCCTCAATTTCAATCTCTATGATTCTTTCCCAGCGTCTTTACCCTCAAACTCACTCTTTTCTCTCATCTTTTCCGCAGAATTCAAGCTCTCACTCCCCTTTGTGGCCAAGGCCGAAGCCTCCCTCTCCCTCTCCAGCATCTTTATTTGATCAACATATACCTCTTAAGGTGATAAAAGAGAAAGTATAACCATCTGGCCTTCATGAGTGAAGGAGTACTTGTTATTGAACCCATCATGTTGCACCTTTCTATCATGTTGCCACGGTCTACCCAACAACATATGGCTTGCCTGCATAGGTACCACATCACATAAGATCTCATCCTTGTACCTACCAATAGAAAATGGTATAACCAGCTGGCGTGTAACCCTAACAGTAATGGGTAGTTATTTGTGGGAATGGTATAACCACATCACATAAGATCTCATCCTTCTATTAAACACCCTAAGCTTTGCAAGTTCATTTTCAAATTTTGTATTTATAGTGGGTAGTTATTTGGTAGTAGGTAGTTAAACAGTAGCGGGTAGTTATCTAGTAGTGGATAGTGGCATAGATTATGGGTCCATGCATAGTTGTGGGAAGTGGCAAAGATCATGGGTCCATGTATAGTAGGGGGAAGTGGCACAGATCATGGGTCTTAATTTAGGCTATATAAAGTATCTCTTTTTCTATATTGTACAGACAGATTATCAATTCTTCAATACAATTGCTTTATGCGATTCGTCTTTGAGAGCTTAAGAGAGATCTTGGTTCTTGACATTGCATCACGAATAAGGTTTGATACTAACTTGTATGTTTCTTATTCTTGCTGCTCTTAAAATCAATCCATTATAAGTGTTCTTAATTGCATGTTAATTAAGGGTGCTTTAGATTGGGGAATTATTTTCTGAATTAAGTTCTTTTTACTAGGGTATGTGTCGTTTCAGTCTCTAATAGGCTGGGGTTCCGCATCAGGTGAGGTTAGGGTTACACGCCAAGTGCTTATACCATTTTCTATTGGTAGGTACAAGGATGAGATCTTGTGTGATGTGGTACCTATGCAGGCAAGCCATATGTTGTTGGGTAGACCGTGGCAACATGATGGGTTCAATAAGAAGTACTCCTTCACTTATGAAGGACAGAAGGTTATACTCGCTCCTTTATCACCTCAAGAGGTATATGCTGATCAAATAAAGATGCTCGAGAGGGAGAGGGAGGCTTCGGCCTTGGCTACATAGGGGAGTGAGAGCTTGTGTTCTGCGGCAAAAATAAGAGAAAAGTGTGAGTCTGAGGGTAAAGAGGCTGGAAAAGAATCAAGACCAATAAATGGCCCATTGGTGAGAGAAAAGATGCAAGAGGGGAAGGCAAAACAGACATTTTATGTGAGAGCGAGAGAGGCTAAGAGTGCTATATCTTTAGGGCAGCCCATGTTGCTTACAAGATATAAGGAGATTTTATTTGCTGACACTGATATTAACCTTTCTTCTTTGCCTTCTAGTTTTAAGTCTATGATGCAGGAATTCACTGATATCTTTCCGGATGAGCTACCTAGTGGATTGCCACCGTTGAGGGGGATTGAGCATCAGATAGATTTCATACCTGGTTCTAGCATTCCAAATAGACCAGCTTATCAAAGCAATCCAATGGAAACAAAGGAAATGCAAAGGCAAATTGATGAGCTAATGGAGAAGGGATTGGTGAGAGAAAGTTTAAGTCCATGTGCTGTTCCTGTGCTGCTTGTTCCAAAGAAGGATGGCACATGGCAAATGTGTGTTGATTGTAGAGCAGTTAACAAGATCATAGTGAAGTATAGGCATCCTATACCTCGGCTAGATGACATGTTGGATGAGCTTCACGGTGCCAGGTACTTTACAAAAATTGATCTTATGAGTGGATATCATCAGATTAGGATGAAACCTGGTGATGAATGGAAAACTGCATTTAAGACAAAGTATGGTTTGTATGAATGGTTAGTTATGCCTTTTGGTTTGTCAAATGCACCTAGTACGTTTATGAGGCTAATGAATCATATGTTGCGTGCATACTTAGGAAAATTTGTAGTTGTTTACTTTGATGATATCTTGATCTATAGCAGGTCTCTCGACGAACATATTGAGCATGTTAGGTTGGTTCTGCAGGTTTTGAGGCAAGAGAGCTTGTATGCTAAACTTAAGAAGTGCACATTTTGTATAGATAGACTTGTTTTCCTTGGTTTTGTTGTGAGTGCACAGGGAATTGAGGTAGATGAAGAGAAGGTGAAAGCTATAAAGGAGTGGCCTATTCCTAAATCTATTTCAGATGTGAGGAGCTTTCATGGCCTTGCAAGCTTTTACAAGAGGTTTGTGCGCGATTTCTCTACGATTGCAGCACCACTCACAGGAATTATTAAGAAGGAAGTTGGGTTCAAATGGGGAGAGGAGCAACAGAAAGCTTTTGACTGCTTAAAAGGGAAGTTAATATCCGCTCCTATATTATCTTTACCTAACTTTGATAAAACTTTTGAAATTGAGTGTGATGCTTCTGGTATAGGTATTGGGGCTGTGTTGATGCAAGAGAAGAAACCAATAGCCTATTTCAGCGAGAAGTTGAACGGAGCACATCTCAATTATTCAACCTATGAAAAGGAGTTGTATGCCTTGGTGAGAGCACTGGACGTGTGGCAACACTATCTCCTGCCCAAGGAGTTTGTGATACATACGGATCATGAGTCCTTAAAACACTTGAAGGGACAAGGCAAGTTGAATAAGAGGCATGGTAAGTGGGTTGAGTTTATTGAACAATTTCCATATGTGATTAAGTATAAGCATGGGAAAGACAATGTGGTTGCAGATGCTTTGTCTAGGAGGTATGCTTTAATTAATGCTGTGAGTTCTAAATTGCTTGGTTTTGCGCATGTTAAAGACTTGTACATTATGATGTTGATTTCGGCAATGTGTTTGTAGCTTGTGAGCATGGAGCTTTTAACTCTTTTTATACGCGTGATGGTTACTTGTTTAAGGGTAAGAAATTGTGTGTACCTAGATGCTCTATGCGTGATTTGCTTGTGCTTGAATCTCATTGCGGTGGTTTGATGCGGCATTTTGGAGTACATAAGACTTATGACACCTTATTTGAGCATTTTTGTTGGCCTTCTATGCGCAAAGACGTTGAGAAAGTGTGTGCTTCTTGTATTGCATGTAGAAAGGCAAAGTCTAAGTCTATGCCTCATTGACGCGGAACCCTATGGCACAAGCCTCAAACTCACACGCACAAGTAGATACGAAATCCAAAGATTTGATAAACCCACCTCCTATGGCACCCCAAACTTAGAGAAGCTGAAACACCAATGATCGAAGGATTTAGATGAGAATCCGACAAACGCCACAACGAATAGTTGATAAGTTAGCCAAGATTCCTGGTGCAATTGATGAAAGCAAATCCGCACTCTCACTCAAAGCAATACACACCAAAGGCATGAAAGAAATTCTGAAAAGTTTGATTAAAAGCTGCCTCTTACAATTGTTTCTTATCCTTATATAGTAAGGAGAAAAACAAATAAAACCCTACGACACTCTTCTTGGGCCTGACTTAAACACATAAGACCCAAGCCTAATCACACACTAAAATAACACATAGGTATTAAAATATAAGCCCACAACATGGCCCAACATTCTAAAACTTAAAAGATAAAATATGGCCAAAATACAAGCCCAAACAAAACTAAAATAAAACAAGTGTTTAAATAATAAAACTAGCAAGCCCATCATAACAAAGTTGAATCTTCACAAAAGCCTTACTTGATCTTCACTTTAGGTTTTCCTTTATGTAGTTTTAGCCCATAGGTTTGATTAGGCTCCCTCAGCCTATGATTGCAAGTGTTGCACCAAATCTGTCCCATATGAATTAAAGCACGCCCCAAATATATATGGATTATATGAATATGATTTTGAACTACTCTTGGATCCATTGGAATGATATAAGTTTGCTCCACACCATTGTTAGAAATTTGTCCTATTGGATCCGTATCATTCCCTCTTTCTTTAGAAAAGATTCGTCCTCGAATCTTGCTGATATTTATGTCAAGAAGGAAAGCTTTAGGCACCCATGTATCTTCAAAGACCTCCTTTTGAATAGGTGGAAATAGTATAAAACTTTCATCATGGATGTTTTCATCAACAACCTGCACATCAAGAACAAATGAACTAGACATAAAAATATTAGTCATAGAAAGATCATGTGGATGTGACCCATTCTCCTCTACAACTTCCAAAACAGTCTTATTCACCTCCTCCACCTCATCAATCATGTGCTCCCCATGTCCACCATCATTCACAACCTCCTCTATAAGCTCATTAATGGAATTTTCAAGAACAACTACATTAGATGCATGCATTACAACTTCCTCTTCAATTTCAATCTCTATGGAAGTTGACATTGGAACGTTAGCCTCTTCTTTCTCCTTTTCTTTCTCCATCTTTCCTCCTTGAACTAGTCTTGATTCTTTTCCAGCCTCGTTACCCTCAAACTCACTCTTTTCTCTCATTTTTTCCACAGAACTCAAGCTCTCACTCTCCTTTGTAGCCAAGGCCAAAGCCTCCCTCTCCCTCTCCAGCATTTTTATGTGATCGGCATATACCTCTTGAGGTGATAAAGGAGCGAGTATAAGCTTCTGTCCTTCATGAGTGAATGAGTACTTATTATTGAGCCCATCATGTTGCACCTTTCTATCATATTGCCACGGCCTACCCAACAATATATGGCTTGCCTGCATAGGTACCACATCGCACAAGATCTCATCCTTATACCTACCAATAGAAAATGGTATAACCACCTGGCGTGTAACTCTGACCTCACCACATTCGTTCAACCATTGCAATCTGTATGGCTTAGGGTGTTTAATAGAAGCCAAGCCCAATTTCTCCACCATATACACACTAGCCACATTTGCACAACTACCTCCATCAATAATGACAGTACACACTTTTCCATTAACCAAACACCTAGTGTGAAATATGTTTTCCCGTTGTTCCAGGCTTTCTTCCTTAACCTGCATATTCAGAGCACGCCTAGCAACAAGCATCTCACAATGTGCAGCAAGCAACACATTATTAACAGACACATCCGAATCATCACAGTCATTATTGCAATTATGAGTTCTTTGAGGTATTCTTGTAGAAGTGGACGCTGGTGAGATATTCTGATCTTTACTCATCCTACCTTGAATCAACAAAGAACAAAGAGAACTAGCAAATATTGTGTTAGAAAGGAAAGCACACAAGTGTCTGCACACTTACTACTCTTTTGCTGATTCTTCAATTGCACTTCAGAAACTAAGGTCAACCAACCAACCATAAGGTGCGTTTAATGAAACAAAAAAAAGAAAACCTAAAGAAAGAACGAAGCGCGCAAAAACTAGAAAGAAGACACTGACAATTTGAAAAGTAACACATGAACTAGGTTTTGTGCTACTTGAAAAATATTACCTAGAGTATAGCCACAAGCAAACAATACTCCAGCAATGTCAAGGAAGTAAAAGCAAGCTTAAACCAAAAAGAAACTTTGAATTCAAATAAAAACGAACCTGGACAAAAGTTGGAAATTAATTCACTTCAAAGCAAATTAAATATGGATCTAATTAAATCTACCCAAAAAGGAAAGTATCAAAACACTGCAAATAGAATCAGAAAAAAAAAAATATATAAATTTCTCTCAGATCAGAAACATGGACGAAAATGGGCATTAAAAAAAAAAAAAAAAAAAAAAAAGGATTTGACACCAAATCAATTTAGATCCAGTTGCCTTAAATGTGCACCTTAAGGAATTAGGCAGATTTCTTTTGTCTCCTAATCTGGATTCAACCAAATTCAAAATTCAAAATTGATTCCCATAAATTACAGCAATCAATTGAGATAGGTAAGGCAATATGGACGAAAAAGGAAACATACCACAATTTCGGCCAGATCAAGAAAAATAAGGTAAAGGCGATTTTTTTTTTTTTTTTTTTTTGGATTTTCGATTTTTTTTTTTTTTTATGATTAATAATCAAGAAGGTGCAGCCATGGACACACAAGCTTTCACCGAAAACAACAAGAAAGACAAAGGAAAACTCAAAAACCCTAGATCCTAAGATAAATAAGAATTTACCTCACTTTTGGCTCTGATACCAACTGACGCGGAACCCTATGGCACAAGCCTCAAACTCACACGCACAAGTAGATACGAAATCCAAAGATTTGATAAACCCACCTCCTATGGCACCCCAAACTTAGAGAAGCTGAAACACCAATGATCGAAGGATTTAGATGAGAATCCGACAAACGCCACAACGAATAGTTGATAAGTTAGCCAAGATTCCTGGTGCAATTGATGAAAGCAAATCCGCACTCTCACTCAAAGCAATACACACCAAAGGCATGAAAGAAATTCTGAAAAGTTTGATTAAAAGCTGCCTCTTACAATTGTTTCTTATCCTTATATAGTAAGGAGAAAAACAAATAAAACCCTACGACACTCTTCTTGGGCCTGACTTAAACACATAAGACCCAAGCCTAATCACACACTAAAATAACACATAGGTATTAAAATATAAGCCCACAACATGGCCCAACATTCTAAAACTTAAAAGATAAAATATGGCCAAAATACAAGCCCAAACAAAACTAAAATAAAACAAGTGTTTAAATAATAAAACTAGCAAGCCCATCATAACAAAGTTGAATCTTCACAAAAGCCTTACTTGATCTTCACTTTAGGTTTTCCTTTATGTAGTTTTAGCCCATAGGTTTGATTAGGCTCCCTCAGCCTATGATTGCAAGTGTTGCACCAAATCTGTCCCATATGAATTAAAGCACGCCCCAAATATATATGGATTATATGAATATGATTTTGAACTACTCTTGGATCCATTGGAATGATATAAGTTTGCTCCACACCATTGTTAGAAATTTGTCCTATTGGATCCGTATCACTCATGGTCTTTAATGTAGAGATATGTTTCACGGTTTAGGACATTGAGATGCAAGGACAATTGTGTCATGGAGTGCCAAGTGGTTGGACTTCATGGAGTGCCAAGGACAATTGCGTCAGATAGAGATACAAAGTACCATTCGCATTTTTGGAAAGTGTTGTGGGGCAAGTTTGATACGGATCCAATAGGGCAAATTTCTAACAATGGTGTGGAGCAAACTTATGTCATTCAAATGGATCTAAAACGAGTTCAAAATCATATTCATATAATCCATATATATTTGGGGCGTGCTTCAACTCATATGGGACAGATTTGGTGCAACACTTGCAATCATAGGCTTAGGGAGTCTAATCAAACCTATGGGCTAAAACTACACAAAGAGAAGCCTAAAGTGAAGATTAAGTAAGGTTTTTGTGAAGATTCAGCTTTGTTATGATAGGCTTGCTATATTTTATTATTTGAACACTTATTTTATTTTAGCTTTGTTTGGGCTTGTATTCTGGCCATATTTTATCTTTTAAGTTTTAGAGTGTTGGGCCATGTTTTGGGCTTATGTTTTAATACTTATATGTTATTTTAGTGTATGATTGGGCTTGGGCCTTAGGTGTTTAAGTCAGACTCAAGAAGAGTGTCTTAGGGTTTTATTTGTTTTTCTCCTTACTATATAAGGATAAGAAACAATTGTAAGAGGAGCTTTTAATCAAACTTTTCAGAATTTCTTTCATGCCTTTGGCGTGTGTTGCTTTGAGTGAGAGTGAGGATTTGCTTTCATCAATTGCACCCGGAATCTTGGCTAACTTATCAACTATTCGTTGTGGCGTTTGTCGGATTCTCATCTAAATCCTTCGATCATTGGTGTTTCAGCTTCTCTAAGTTTGGGGTGCCATAGAAGGTGGGTTTATCAAATCTTTGGATTCTGTATCTACTTGTGCGTGTGGGTTTGAGGCTTGTGCCATAGGGTTCCGCGTCAAAGTTGGGTACTAAACTCTTATATTCTACTACTTGTCATCCACAGACAGATGGCCAAACAGAGGTGGTGAATAGAACTCTTGGTACCTTACTCAGAGCTATAGTGGGTAAGAATTTGAACACTTGGGAAGATTGCTTGCCTTTCATTGAGTTTGCATATAACCGTAGCATACATTCTTCTACGGGATTTTCTCCATTTGAGCTTGTTTATGGTTTTAACCCACTAACTGTACTTGATCTTGTTCCTTTACCTTTACATGAGCTTGCTAGTTTAGATGGTGCTAAAAAGGCAGAATTGGTGAAGTCCTTACATACGAAGGCTAGGTCTAACATAGAAAAGAGGAACAAGGTGTATGCTGACAGGGCAAATAGGAGACGGAAAAAAGTGGTGTTTGTTCCTGGTGATTGGGTTTGGGTGCACTTCCGAAAGGAACGATTTCCAAATCAGAGGAAGAATAAGCTGGATGCTCGTGGTGATGGTCCATTTCAAGTCTTAGAGCGAATCAATGTCCATGCTTATAAAATAGACTTGCCAGGTGAGTATGGGGTTAGTGCTACCTTTAATGTGTCTGACTTGTCTCCTTTTGACTATGTTCCAGATTTGAGGACAAATCTTTTCGAGGAAGGAGGGAATGATACGAACCAGCAAACCCAATCACATGAGAATCAAGGAAGCAAGGATCCATTGGTGCTCCCTAGTGGACCAGTGACAAGGAGCAAAGCTAAGAAGCTTGAAGCAGCTATGAACTTACACATTCAAGAACAAGTAACACAAGAATTGACTGAGCTTGCCTTTGGCAAATGTCTCGTGAAGCTTGAAGACACACCTAAGCTACTCACCTTGCTTAAGGTGTGTAATGGAGATAGCGCTGTCTAATTTTTATTCAGCATTGATATGATGGGCTTGCTATATTTTTATGATTTAACACTTGTTTTATTTTAGTTTTGTTTGGGCTTGTATTCTGGCCATATTTTATCTTTTAAGTTTTAGAGTGTTGGGCTTCTGTTTTAATACTTATGCGTTATTTTAGTGTGTGATTGGGCTTGGGCCTTAGGTGTTTAAGTCAGACCCAAGAAGAGTGTTTAGGGTTTTATTTGTTTTTCTCCTTACTATATAAGGATAAGAAACAATTGTAAGAGGCAGCTTTTAATCAAACTTTTCAGAATTTCTTTCATGCCTTTGGCGTGTATTGCTTTGAGTGAGACTGAGGATTTGCTTTCATCAATTGCACCAGGAATCTTGGCTAACTTATCAACTATTTGTTGTGGCATTTGTCGGATTCTCATCTAAATCCTTCGATCATTGGTGTTTCAGCTTCTCTAAGTTTGGGGTGCCATAGGAGGTGGGTTTATCAAATCTTTGGATTCCGTATCTACTTGTGCGTGTGGGTTTGAGGCGTGTGGATTCCGGAACCCCAGCCTATTAGAGACTGAAACGACATATACCCTAGTAAAAAGAACTTAGTTCAGAAAATAATTCCCCAATCTAAAGCACCCTTAATTAACATGCAATTAATAACACTTATAACTGATTGATTTTAAGAGCAGCAAGAATAAGAAACATACAAGTTAGTATCAAACCTTATTCATGATGCAATGTCAAGAATCAAGATCTCTCTTAAGCTCTCAAATAAGAATCGCATAAAGCAATTGTATTGAATAATTGATAATCTGTCTACAATATGGAAAAAGAGATGTTTTTATATAACCTAAATAAAGACCCATGATCTTTGCCACTTTCCACTACTATGCATGCACCCAGATCTATGCCACTATCCACTACTGGATAACTACCCACTACTGGATAACTACCCACTACTGGATAACTACCCACTATTAGTTAACTACCCACTGCTAAATAACTACCCACTACTAAATAACTACCCACTATAAATACAATGTTTGAACTGTCAATAAGAATACATTCGGCCTAATTGACCTGGAAAGGCCAGATTGTTCTTCAACTTCAAAATGAAGTTGCAAAGCTTCAACATATTCCTTTATGAATCCTTGAAGTGCTTCCTTCAACCTCTTGGATCTCAACCTTGTAATTGTTCCTTGAGGCAATGCTAGCTCATCAGTGTTGTTGGTTGTGCTTACAACATCCCCTCCCTCTTGAAAAGGATTTGTCCTCCTATCTGTACCAAAATCAAAAGGAGACAAATCAGAAACATTAAAGGTAGCACTTAAGTCAAACTCTCCTAGCAGATCAATTACATATGCGTTGTTATTGGTTCGTTTCAGCACTTGATATGGTCCATCACCTCGTGCATCCAGTTTTGATTTCCTTAGATTAGGAAACCTCTCCTTTCGCATATGGATCCAAACCCAATCACCTGGTCTAAATACAACTTTCTCGCGACCCTTATTGGCCCGTTTCTCAAACATTTTGTTACGCTTCTCAATATGCTCACGCGCTTTCATGTGTATTGATTTAACCATTTCAGCCATCGCTTTTCCATCTAAATTATACAACTCGTTCAATGGTAAAGGCATTAAATCTAATACAGTTAATGGATTAAAACCATACACAATCTCAAAAGGTGTATAACCAGTAGAAGAATGGACAGCGCGATTATAAGGAAATTCAACATATGACAAACATTCTTCCCAAGTTTTTAAGCTCCTTCCCACAATAGCACGAAGCATAGTTCCTAAAGTCCTATTAACAACTTCAGTTTAGCTATCTGTTTGTGGATGACAAGTAGTAGAAAATAAAAGCTTAGTACCCAATTTCCCCCACAAAACACACCAGAAATGACTAAGAAACTTAGAATCTCTATAAGAAACAATAGTCCTAGGTATACCATGCAAACAAACTACTTCCCTGAAAAACAAATCAGCTATGTTTGTTGCATCATCAGTTTTATGACATGGAATAAAATGTGTCATCTTACTAAAGCAATCTACAACAACAAACACTGAATCTCTACCTCGTTTTGTCCTAGGTAAACCTATCACAAAATCCATAGAAATATCAGTCCAAGGTTCAGTAGGTACAGGCAAAGGAGTATACAACCCATGTGGTAAGGACCTAGATTTAGCTTGTTTACATGCAAAGCATTGAGCACAAATTTTCTCCACATATTTTCGCATGTCAGGCCAATAAAAGTGTTCATTCAACATGTCTAAAGTCTTTTGCACAGCAAAATGTCCCATTAACACTCCTGGATGCGATTCTCTAACAAGCAACTCACGCACTGAACAATTGGGTATGCATATTTGTTTCCCCATAAAAAGAAACCCATCATGCAAATAAAACTTGTTAAACGCCCCATGTTCACATGCCTTGAATACATCAGAAAAATCAGTATCATTCTCATACTAAGCATGGAAGTCAATGCATAACGTCTAGATAATGCATCAGCTACCACATTCTCTTTACCTTTCTTGTATTTCGAGATACTCAACCCAATTACCATGCCGCTTGTTCAACTTACCTTGTCCCTTCAAGTGTTTGAGAGATTGATGGTCGGTATGAATCAGAAACTCATTGATACGGATCCAATAGGGCAAATTTCTAACAATGGTGTGGAACAAACTAATGTCATTCAAATAGATCTAAAAGGAGTTCAAAATCATATACATATGATCCATATATATTTGGGGCGTGCTTCAACCCATATGGGACAGATTTGGTGCAACACTTGCAATCATAGGCTTAGGGATCCTAATCAAACCTATGGGCTTTACTACACAAAGGGAAGCCTAAAGTGAAGATCAAGTAAGGCTTTTGTGAAGATTCAGCTTTGTTATGATGGGTTTGCTATATTTTTATTATTTAACACTTGTTTTATTTTAGCTTTGTTTGGGCTTGTATTCTGGCCATACTTTATCTTTTAAGTTTTGGAGTGTTGGACCATGTTTTGGACTTATGTTTTAATATGTGTTATTTGTTTTTCTCCTTACTATATAAGGATAAGAAACAATTGTATGAGGCAGCTTTTAATCAAAATTTCAGAATTCTTCTCATGCCTTTGGTGTGTATTGCTTTGAGTGAGAGTGAGGATTTGCTTTCATCAATTGCACTAGGAATCTTGGCTTACTTATGAACTATTCGTTGTGGCGTTTCTCAGATTCTCATCTAAATCCTTCGATCATTGGTGTTTAAGCTTCTCTAAGTGTGGGGCGCCATAGGAGGTGGGTTTATCAAATCTTTGGATTCCATATCTACTTGTGCGTGTGGGTTTGAGGCTTGTGCAATAGGGTTCCGCATCACTCATTAGGCAGCAGGTAGTGCTCCCAAACTTCAAGAGCCCTAATCAGTGCATAGAACTTTTTGTCACAGGTGGAATAGTTCAAATGTGCGCCACCTAGTTTCTCACTGAAATATGTTATGGGTTCGCCTTCCTGCATAAGAACAGCACCAATACCAATCCCAGAAGTATCACATTCGATTTCAAAGGTTTTAGAAATGCAAGTTTTTCTTTTAAAACAGGAGCAGCAGTAAGTTTTTCTTTTAATGTGTTAAATGCAAGTTCCTGTTCTTTACCAAATTTAAAACCAACAGCCTTTTTAATAATCTCATTTAGAGGTGTAGCAATAGTGCTGAAATCTCTAACAAACCTCCTATAGAAGGTTGCTAATCCATGAACGGATCTCACCTCATTAGCAGTCTTAGGTGTAGGCCTCAACTCCCCGTGAACTAATAATAAATCCTAGGAATATGACACTATCAGTACAAAATGTGTATTTCTTAAGATTAGCATACAATTTATGTTCACGCAACTTTTGTAGAACAAGTTCAAGCATATTATCTAATCTAGGAATAGGATGGCGATACTTTAAAGCACCCTTAGAGATTGAACCCCAGTTTATTAGAGACTGAAACGACACATACCTTAGTAAAAAGAACTTAGTTCAGAAAATAATTCCGCAATCTAAAGCACCATTAATTAACATGCAATTAAGAACACTTATAACTAATTGATTTTAAGAGCAGCAAGAATAAGAAACATACAAGTTAGTATCAAACCTTATTCATCACGCAATGTCAAGAACCAAGATATCTCTTAAGCTCTCAAAGAAGAATCGCATAAAGCAATTGCATTGAATAATTGATAATCTGTCTATAATATGGAAAAAGAGATGCTTTATATAACCTAAATAAAGACCCATGATCTTTGCCACTTCCCACTACTATGCATAGACCCATTATCTATGCCACTATCCACTACTGGATAACTACCCACTACTGGTAAACTATCTACTACTGGATAACTATCCACTACTGGATAACTACCCACTACTGGTTAACTACCAACTGCTAAATTACTACCCACTACTAAATAACTAGCCACTACTAAATAACTACCCACTATAAATACAAAGTTTGAACTGTCAATAAGACCACATTCGGCCTAATTGACTTGGAGTGGCCAGATTGTTCTTCAACTTCAAAATGAACTTGCAAAGCTTCAACATATTCCTTTATGAATCCTTGAACTAGCTCATCAGTGTTGTTGGTTGTGCTTACATCAGATGGCGTGCTTGCTTGATCCGAATGGGGAGAGAGAGAAGCCGAGAAGCCCTGTCAGCCACTTAGTGTACCTTTTTATAGAGTTTAGATGCTGCCCTAGGTCTGCCTTGCTTCCTAATTAGTGTAGAGGCTGCCCAAGGTGCTGCCCAAGTTGTTGCAGTAGAGGAAGGTGGCGCGCGACAAGGTGTTAGAAGAGGAAGGGAGCGTACCTTGAGCTTGAAAAGGAAGGATGAGCGGATCAAGGCTTTCAGAAGAGGAAGATGGCGCGCCTAGGTCTTCAGAGGGCAGGTGTGCGCGTGGCTTGGACCTGAATAGGAAGGAGAGGCGCGCCTGGCGTTTGCAGAAGGGAGAGGCGTGCGCAAGATGCTTCAGATGTGCTGTCCAAACTTCCTATTTAGGTGGAGCCTCTTTTGAATCTTGAATCTGGACTAAATAAAGGCCGAGTGTATATTGAGATCTTGCTTCTTGAATAGGAGGATCCGCTGAGGTGTCTGCATATCTTTAAATAAGGAAAGAAAGATTCGTGATTTGAATTTCGAACAATCTGCTTACTATGGCTAGGGTCTGCTTTGCTCAAGAGAGAGATTATACATGCACTTGTTCTTATTCAGTTAAGACTCTTTTCTAGCTTTCAGAGTGATTTGCCCTTACCTTGAAGTACTATATTCAGCCTTTTGCACTTAAGTTTTGCTTGAAGAAGTCACCAACCTTTTGATGTGAAGGTACATATTGGTGATACCCACCCCCAGTTACTCAGTTGGTCACCTGTCCAAGTGGCTACTAGCTCTGTTAATAGTCTTTCAACCATTGGAACAGTTTTCAATTGTGCTTATGAAGTCTAAGACTTTGCTGAATTTCTTTAATCAATGATTTGGACAAATCAACACCAATTGCTAAATCAAGTCATGTTAAGTTCACTCACACAACTTTCAATTCATTCTCTCTAATGAGTGTCATCAATACATTTTTCACCATGGCAAGCTCAGAGATTCAATTCAAAAGGCAATTCCCAAGCATGAATACAACTCATTGCAATTGATTCAACATAAGTTTAAAGAGTCATCACATCAATGGGGTCATGGAAAGAGAAGCTTGATATGGATCCAATAGGGCAAATTGCTAACAATAGTGTGGAGCAAACTTATGTCATTCAAATGGATCTAAAAGGAGTTCAAAATCATATTCATATGATCCATATTTATTTGGGGCGTGCTTCAACTCATATGGGACAGATTTGGTGCAACACTTGCAATCATAGGTTTAGGGAGTTTAATCAAACCTATGGGCTAAAACTACACCAAGGGAAGCCTAAAGTGAAGATCAAGTAAGCCAAAGGCATGAAGATCAAGTAAGCCAAAGGCATGAAAACCTATGGCTTACTGAATCTTCACAAAAGCCTTACTTGATCTTCACTTTAGGCTTCCCTTGGTGTAGTTTTAGCCCATAGGTTTGATTAAACTCCCTAAACCTATGATTGCAAGTGTTGCACCAAATCTGTCCCATATGAGTTGAAGCACGCCCCAAATATATATGGATCATATGAATATGATTTTGAACTCCTTTTAGATCCATTTGAATGACATAAGTTTGCTCCACACTATTGTTAGCAATTTGCCCTATTGGATCCATATGAAAGCTCATCAACAAAGTCTATCAATTTGAGTGAAACCAGTCAAAACAAAAATGAAAAATAGATGGACATAGGCATAACATTGATTGATGCACCTAAATCACACATGGCCTTTTTTATGCCCACATTGCCAATTTGGCAAGAGTTGGCAAACATCCCTTTATCCTTGCACTTGGTTGGGAGTTCTCTTTTTATGACAGCTGTCACAACTTCTCCCACATTCACTTTTTCTCTTTCAGCAAGCTTCCTGCGATTAGTACACAATTCTTTCAAAAAATTTTCATATCTGGAAATCTATTTCACAGCATGTAGCAGAGGTATGTTGATTTCCACTTTCCTAAAGGTCTCAAGAATTTCTTTTTCTTCTTTCTCTTTTTGTGATTTTTCAAACCTTTTTGGAAAAGGAGGTGGAACCTTGAAGCTTACCTTTGGATCTGCAGTGAGTTTCTGCGCAGGAGGTGAATTTGCAGATTCGGGTTGCGCAGGATGAATATCTGCGAATCACATTCTCTCGAGGATTATTTTCGGTTTGAGAAGGTAACTTAACTTGGGATTGAAGCTGGCTTATGGCGGTGGCCATCTGGCTCATCTGTTGTTGCATCATTTGCAATGTAACGACCCGAAAATTGGACCGCTACTGGCACTAGGATCCGGGTCGGCATAAGGCCGCCGGGACCCGTAGCAAGCCCAACATAAAACCTGTTAAATCCCATACATGATCAACACATACATAAAAATTTGAACTTTTCTCATTCAATTTCCAAACTCAACCTGTGCATGCGGAACTCATAATCTTCATTCCCCTCATTGGAGTCCTCATCTATGCTCCAATGGGAAACATTCACTCATACATTGAGTTTGGTTTTCATAAAACATCATTAAACCATTACATTTGAAAGATCATGTATTAAAAGGGATAAACCACATACTAGGGTCAAGCACCACTAGCTATTACATTACATTTCAACATTTTATCATGTCCACCACTAGCTATTACATAACCACAACTTTATTCTAGCTGACCTCCTGGTCTAACCCGTACCTGCAAACCTGGGGAAATAAGGGAGTGGGGTGAGCTACTAGAGCCCATTGAGCAGAATAATAAAACATAGTATTTAAAACATATGATAACATGGAATGCATCACAGCACAAACAAATCACATCAAGGATGAACTTGTCACTATTTAACCCTCCATACAGTCTAATCATGCCAGGGGCGTAGTGCAGGCATGCCTGGACTTCCATAGCATAACATACATATCCAATAGTGCCGGGGGCGTAGTGTAGGTGATGCGGAACCCAGGATCAACATGTGATCAAAAACCCCGTCACACAACTTGATAAAAAACAAGACAAAGATATCTTCCAGAAGGTTGCTCTACCACACCCCTAACCAACGAATGTGATTAGAAACATAGATAATCAAGCGAAGGTTGCTCTACCACACCCCTAACCAACCATGTGATTAGAAACATAGATAATCAAGCGATTCCAGCTTCAAGAACGCCACAAGAAATTCTTGATAAGTTAACTAAGCATGGAGGAAATCCATATTAGAACGCCACAAGGTTAAACCTTGATAAGTTACCAAATAATGGAGAAGAACCAAATATTGTTCATAAAATCATTTTTATTCCCTGCCTCCTCGTGGCTGCCACCTTAAGGGTGTTTTTATAGCCTTCAAACCCTAATTCTATTGTAGGAAGGTGTAATTACAATATAGGAAGGGTATCTAGTCAAATAGTCAAATCTGGATTACATTAAAGATCATTTTCCTAAATTATCTTGGAGAAATCTCCTTCCTAAATGGGCTGCACGAATTTGGCTTCTAATATAGGCCAAATAAATTTAAAATAAATCCCACAAAATACTAAAATACCAAAATAATAAAACTGGCCTAAATACAATTTGGCCATACATGCATTACGCGATCTGAAATTGTGTTGTGCGTCCACATGTGTTGAAGAGAGTCTGATTTGTTTCCTTATTCTCCCATGCTTCCCAAATATAGTTCTCATCTCGTAACCCTTGAATTAAGCGATAGTAACTTGATTTGTCATGATTTGAAGTTTCCCTTTTTAAATCTTTGAAGTATCGTATTATTTCCTTATCTGTATCATTCTCTGCTTCTTCAAAAAGATTCGCCCTCGAATCTTCAACCATAATGATAAGAAAAGAATCGATCGACATGGGATTCTCCTTGAATTCAGTAAGATATTTTACGAATAAAACACTAAATTTTGATATCTCTCCTCTTTTTTTCTTTTTTTTTTTCTTTTTGAAATCAAACAATTGAAATAATTTTTTTTTCTTTACTCTTCTTTTTTTTTTTCTTATCTCTCACTTTTTTTTTAAAGAAAAAATCTCACACTAAAATAAAAAATAAATTCTCTATTTTTTTTTCCTTTTTGTTGAGAGAAATTATAAGATAAACTGAAATAAAAAAAATAGAGAAAAAATAAAAAAAAACTTACGAAATAAATAAATATAGATAAATAGGAATTTATCTATCACCGTGCTCTGATACCAACTGACGCGGAACCCAGGATCAACATGTGATCAAAAACCCCGTCACACAACTTGATAAAAAACAAGACAAAGATATCTTCCAGAAGGTTGCTCTACCACACCCCTAACCAACGAATGTGATTAGAAACATAGATAATCAAGCGAAGGTTGCTCTACCACACCCCTAACCAACCATGTGATTAGAAACATAGATAATCAAGCGATTCCAGCTTCAAGAACGCCACAAGAAATTCTTGATAAGTTAACTAAGCATGGAGGAAATCCATATTAGAACGCCACAAGGTTAAACCTTGATAAGTTACCAAATAATGGAGAAAAACCAAATATTGTTCATAAAATCATTTTTATTCCCTGCCTCCTCGTGGCTGCCACCTTAAGGGTGTTTTTATAGCCTTCAAACCCTAATTCTATTGTAGGAAGGTGTAATTACAATATAGGAAGGGTATCTAGTCAAATAATGAAATCTGGATTACATGATCATTTTCCTAAATTATCTTGGAGAAATCTCCTTCCTAAATGGGCTGCACGAATTTGGCTTCTAATATAGGCCAAATTAATTTAAAATAAATCCCACAAAATACTAAAATACCAAAATAATAAAACTGGCCTAAATGCAATTTGGCCATACATGCATTACGCGATCTGAAATTGTGTTGTGCGTCCACATGTGTTGAAGAGAGTCTGATTTGTTTCCTTATTCTCCCATGCCTCCCAAATATAGTTCTCATCTCGTAACCCTTGAATTAAGCGATAGTAACTTGATTTGTCATGATTTGAAGTTTCCCTTTTTAAATCTTTGAAGTATCGTATTATTTCCTTATCTGTATCAGTAGGCACGCCCGGACTTTCTCTTACATAGTGCCAGGGGCGTAGAGCAGGCACGCCTGGACTTCCATATCCTATCATCATGTCATAACATATGAGGGCTAATGGATCATTCAACATTCATCCACATCAACAACATAATATGCAATGCACATATTCGTGAATTCTAATGCAAGCACCCTAATATATCTCATGGCATTCATGATGCGTGAATCATGCTAAAACTTTCCTTATTTACTTGAAACATAAAGAGTTATTCCACTCACCTTTGGCTAGCTCAGATAGACACTGAAGCAGCTGACTCACTGCTGGGGTCCTCGGTTCCTCGGGTCCGAACCTACACAGGTGGACTCAAATGAGGGACCAAACATACATAAATATGATTCTAAGATACTCCCCAAATACCCCCTAAAACACCTTAAAACAATCACAAAAATCATGTAAAGGAATGCTGGACAGGGCACTTTCGGCGTCAGTTTCGGCGGCCAAAAGTCATGCACCTTCGGCGGCACTTTCAGCGGCCGAAGGTTCCCTCCAGACACGAAACTCATGCATGTTCGGCGGCACTTTCGGCTGCCGAAACTCCCTTCCAGAGCCGAAAGTCCACTTTCGGGGGTAGGGTTCGGCAGCCCAAAGTTGGCCTCCACAGGCAGGTTCGGCTGCCGAACCTGGGTCCTCTCAAAGTGGCAGAATGCAGCCTTTCTCATGGATAAACGCCTCCCAACTCATTCAATCATGCATTTTCCTATTCTACAACATACATACTCAAGCATATAAGCTCCTAGGAGCTTCAAACTATCTTAAACCCCAACTACAACACATCAAACATGCATGTTCAACATACATTGCACAATAACTCAATATAAACCCATGAACTCAAAAATAACCTAGCATGCATGTCTACCCCATAAATCTTCATGAAACTCGCTTAAAACATATAATGAGCTAAAGATCGACTCTTACCTTTTGAAGATCTAGAGAGAGTGTGACCTAACTTGGAGATTTGGGAAAGATGGGTTCCTGAGGTCTCCAAGCTTCACCACTTCGATCTAAGCTCGAAATCTTCAAAACCAAGTTAAAATCCATCAGAAATCATGAAAACTCGAAGGAAGAAGCTCAAAATCAACACGAGACGGCGGAGAGCTCACCTTGGCCGAAAGTGGGGAGAAAAGCTTGCCCATTCGGACATGGGGACCCCTTTATAGGTGGCTGGCCAGGCCACTTTCGGGGGCCTAACGTGCCTCCGCATGCATGCCATGTTCGGCGGCCGAACATAAGGTTCGGCGGCCGAACCTGGACTTCTCTCACTTATGCACAGTGGTGCTTGATCACCTATAGGAGTTGCCAATTCTCTCATGGTTCTTTCTCTTTGTACTGGGGACCTAATTGCTTGATTTTCTTGCCTAACCTCCTCATGGACAGCATGTCCATTATGGGCAGCAGGTTGTGCATCAGGTTCAGCCATTGGTGCGAAGTGCGGCGGCTGGAGAAGGGAATGTTTGGCGGCCGAATGTGTTGAAGAAGGTTCAGCGCAAGGTGGCTCTTCAGCTGCGTTGGGAGCTCCTTCAGGTGGAACTGCTCGCTTTCCTAGTCTTCTGAGAGTGCGTTCAATCTCCGGATCATAAGGCAGAGTGTCCCAGCAACAGCGCCAATTTTTGACACGCGGTTGTCGAGGCCGGTAAAAAATAATCAATTCAGCTACCAACAATATTAATACCGTAGATAGTGGTGAAAGGATCGTATCCACAGGGAATTGATACTTATTTACCTTCCTTGTTAGGGCCAGAACAAATGAGCAGAAAGCAAATTAAAGTAAAGTGCAAGTAATAAAAAGAGCAATAAAAGAAAGTTTATGGCAAATTGAGATGAAAACAATAATGGTAAAAACTCTAGTTGAAAAATCGGATTCACTTTAGTTGATGGGATTGATCATTGACGATTATGTTCTCTTGCTTAATTCAATAAATTGGTCATTGTGATTGAAGACACTTCTCACAACCATACTTCTCCTTTATCATAAATAGAGAATGCCCTCTAATTAATTACTAATTAACAAACTGCAAAGAACGTCCTTGAGCCTTTGGCTACAAACAATTGTCAATCATATTAAGAGATGGGGAAAACCAATTCTAGTTACCCACAAGCATGGTGACAACACTAGATCATGCAATTTCCTTGGCTTTTACACCAAGTGTTCTTATGTTTGAACAATCCACACAATTACAGACTTAAAATTATCCAAACTAACAATATATTGCCTCACAATCAAGGATCAATGTGGATCTAAATAATAAAGCAATAATGTCTTTAAGCATAAAATTACATGAATATTGAGTAGCAAAAGATAAACAATGTAGTCCAAGTCTCTCAATCCAAATCACAACCAAAGTTTCACCTAATCTTCAACTAGAAACAAAGGTTTCAGCCACTCATGGCTGAAACAAAAACCAATAAACAAAAGAAAGGTAGAAGAAGAAAAGAAGAAGAGAGAAGAAGGAGATGGACCATATCAAGTGCTGAAACGGATCAATGACAATGCATACATAATTGATATGCCAGGTGAGTTTGGTGTAAGTGCTACCTTTAATGTTTCTGATTTGTCTCCTTTTGATTTTGGTACAGATTCGAGGACGAATCCTTTTCAAGAGGGAGGGGATGATGTAAGCACGACCAACAACACCAAAAATGATGAGCTAGCATTGCCTCAAGGACCAATTACAAGGCTGAGATCCAAGAGGTTGAAGGAAGCACTTCAAGGATTCATGAAGGAATATGTTGAAGCTTTGCAAGTTCATTTTGAAGTTGAAGAACAATCTGGCCATTCCAAGTCAATTAGGCCAAATGTGTCCTTATTGACAATTCAAATTCTGTATTTATAATGGGTAGTCATTTAGTAGTTGGTAGTTAACCAGTAGTGGGTAGTTATTTGGTAGTGGGTAGTTAAACAGTAGTGGGTGGTTACCTAGTAGTGGATAGTGGCATAGATCATGGGTCCATGCATAGTTGTGGGTAGTGGCAAAGATCATGGGTCTTAATTTAGGCTATATAAAGCATCCATTTTTCTATTGTAGACACAGATTATCAATTATTCAATACAATTGCTTTATGCGATTCTTCTTTGAGAGCTTAAGAGAGATCTTGGTTCTTGACATTGCATCACGAATAAGGTTTGATACTAACTTGTATGTTTCTTATTCTTGCTGCTCTTGAAATCAATCCATTATAAGTGTTCTTAATTGCATGTTAATTAAGGGTGCTTTAGATTGGGGAATTATTTTCTGAATTAAGTTCTTTTTACTAGGGTATGTGTCGTTTCAGTCTCTAATAGGCTGGGGTTCCGCATCAATTGGTATCAGAGCCTGGCTTAGTAATAATTTCTTAACTATCCTTTGCGTCTTTGCATTCAATTTTGTCCATTATTGGCTGAATATATCACTTTGGAAATCTGGTTTGGGATACCTATTAGAGCCGAATACATTGTTTGGTTGTTGTTCAAATCAAATTTTACCCTAAATTACTATCTTTAGTGATTTGGTTTATGCTTTCTGCCCTAATTCATATGCTGTCATTCTAATACTCTTAGAATAGTATTTCCAGTGTTTTACTTCTGTCCATAAAAAAAAAAAAAAATCAAAACAAGAAGAAAAAAAAAGGAAAAAAAAAAGAATTTCTGCCACTTTGGTTCATTTGTTCAAACTTCATCCTGATTGATATCTACTGATATAAATCATATTTCATATACCTTGAACATATTTATGGGCTTGGAATTCGAAATACATATTTGGGGTAGGTTTAGGACAAATTTGGGTAGTATTTTCACAAAACAGTTGTACTTAATACTTGCTGTTTTAAGTGTCTATTTTGTTTGCTTGCTTTGAATTAATTTTGTTGAGTCAATATTAATATCAGTTAACCTAGGATTGCATGCTTAGGGAAAACTTCGTGTTAAGCACATCCGTCTTGTCAATTTTTGATTCTTAGTTTGTCAATTTGGTGTCTTCCTGTCTGTTGGTTCCTTACATTTAGTTTGACAAATTGCACATTGTTGAACATCTAATTACACTTAGTACACGAAATTTAACTTTTGTGTGCTAAATCAATCTATTTGTTCATTTTGGTCAGTTTGCATCTAGTGTTGTTTCCTATCTTTTCTTCTTAGGTCTTTCCTTGCTTTCCTTATTATTTGAATCATACAAGCTTGGCTTATTGAGTCCTTATTCTGAAGTGCACTTTTGAGATACCAAGTGAGTGCTTGAAAATTAAACACGTGAGTTGAGAGAATTGTGAATTTTTTTCTATAATGTCTGGGCATAATACTGGTGATACTTCTGACCCTACATTTGATCTTAAAGATATATATAAAGCTTTCATGGATAGCTTTCAGAAGCTAAATTCGAGAATGGATAACCTTGAGGACAACCTTAGATCTTCAAAGGGCAAGTCCATTCAGAGGGATGATGATACACACGATCCATCCTATGATGAGGAAAATGAGGCACAATCAGCCCCTGTCCGAGCCAGAAGGTTCAATGATCGTGTACCATATGTAGATTACAGTATGAACTCCATAAAGATGAAGATTCCAAGCTTCAATTGTAAGGCTGATGTTGATGCCTATTTAGAGTGGGAGCGTAAAGTGGAGATGGTTTTTAACTGTCAAAACTATTCCGATGATAAAAAGGTAAAACTTGCTGCCCTTGAGTTTTCAGATTATGCACTAATATGGTGGGATGAGCTTGTGAAATCTAGGAGAAGGAATGGAGAGTTACCCATTGCTAGTTGGGATGAGATGAAGCGAATCATGAGGAAGAAATATGTACCTACTTATTACCATAGAGATCTCCATCATCAATTGCAAAGATTAACTCAGGGATCAAAGTCTGTTGATGAGTATCATAAGGAGATGGAGTTGCTCCTGATCAAAGCAAACATAGTGGAGGAGGAAGACCAGACTATGGCTCGTTTCTTTGGTGGTCTAAACAAGGAGATTGCTGATGTGGTTGATTTGCAACCATATGTTGATTTGGAAGACTTGGTGAACATTGCAATTAAGGTGGAAAGACAAAGAGGCCGAAATAGATGGGGGAGCAACAGGGCTGCTCAAAACTCCAACAGCAAATGGGGTTCCAAATGGAACACCAAGCCTGATCCTAAAAGGTTTGAAAAGTCTTCAACTCAAAAAGGCATGTTACCTTCCAAAGAAACATCCAACTCTCATGGCAAAAATGAATCAGCCCCTAAATCAAATAGAACTAGAGATATTCAGTACTTTAAATGTAAAGGGCGTGGGCATTATGCCAATGAGTGTGCTAATAAACGTGCTATGGTAGTGAGGGGAGATGAGATAGTCTCCGAAAGTGATTCTGATTCTGATGAAGTACCACCTTTAGAAGATTGTTCTGATGTAGAGATAGAAGAGTATCCTGTTCAAGGAGAGTCCTTAGTGATATTGCGTACTCTAAATGTTTCTATTAAAGAAGAGGGACTTGAACAGCGTGAAAACATCTTTCACACTCGTTGTTTGGTTGGTAGTAAAGTCTGTAGCATGATAATAGATTCGGGTAGTCAAGTTAATTGTGCTAGTACTATTTTAGTTGATAAATTAGGACTAGAAACTATTAAACACCCTAATCCTTACAGACTTCAGTGGTTGAATGATAGTGGCGAGGCAAAGGTAACCAAGCAATGTAAAGTGTCATTTTCTATTGGCAAATATGTAGATGAGGTTACTTGTGATATTGTACCCATGCAGGCTGGACACATTTTGTTAGGTAGACCATGGGAATTTGATAGGCGTGTCATTCATGATGGGTATAGTAATAGGTTTTCTTTTACGTTCCTCGGTGTAAAACATATACTTGTACCATTATCTCCTAAAGATGTATATGCAGATCAAGTGAAATTACAACAATCTGCTAAATTGGGTAAGGGAGGTGAGACAAGTAAAAAGAATGAGGGAAAAGGGGCCAGTAGTAAAATGAAAGTTTCGAATGGCCCAAAGGAGAGTGACTGCACGGGAAAGGATAAAAATGAGAGATGTGCAGGAGAGAAAACGTTAGTGAGTGTGGAGGTAAAAGGAGAGCTGAGTGAGAAGAGTGAAGAATTCAGCAAGTCTTCCTTTTATTGTAAAGAGAGAGAGCTGAAGAAAGCATACTTAGGGAAGAGAGCTTTGATTATATTGCGTTTTAGTTCCAATTTTATGATTGAGACTAACCCTACTGTTGAATTGCCTAGTTCTTTTTCTAAGTTATTGCAGGAGTTTGCGAATGTATTTCCTGAGGAGGTGCCATCTGGGTTGCAACCCATTAGGGGAATAGAACATCAAATCGATTTTGTTCCTGGAGCTCAGATTCCAAACCGTCCAGCTTACCGTAGCAATCCTGAGGAGACGAAGGAATTGCAAAAGCAAGTTGATGAGTTGCTAGCTAAGGGACATATCAGGGAGAGCCTTAGTCCATGCGCAGTACCTGTTTTGTTGGTTCCAAAGAAAGATGGAACAATGCGCATGTGTGTTGATTGTCGTGCGATCAACAAAATCACTGTAAAGTATCGCCATCCTATTCCTAGATTAGATGATATGCTTGAAGAATTATGTGGTGCTGTTTTCTTTACAAAAATTGATTTGAAAAGCGGTTATCATCAAATTAGGATGAAGTTAGGTGATGAGTGGAAAACTGCCTTTAAGACAAAATATGGTTTATATGAATGGTTAGTCATGCCTTTTGGCTTAACTAATGCACCTAGCACATTTATGAGATTGATGAACCATGTTTTGCGTGATTACCTAGGTAAGTTTGTGGTTGTGTATTTTGATGATATATTGATTTATAGCCGAAACATGGATGACCACATTAGGCATGTTGAACTTGTTTTACAGAAGTTGCGTGAACATGAACTGTATGCTAATCTTAAGAAATGCACATTTTGTACTGATAGTGTCATATTCCTAGGATTTATTATTAGTTCACGTGGAGTTGAGGTAGATACCGAAAAGGTTAAGGCTATCCAAGAATGGCCTACACCTAAGAATGCTAATGAGGTGAGATCCTTTCATGGATTGGCAAGCTTCTATAGGAGGTTTGTTAGAGATTTCAGCACTATTGCTGCACCTCTAAATGAGATTATTAAAAAGGCTGTTGGGTTTAAGTGGGGTAAAGAACAGGAACTTGCATTTAACACATTGAAAGAAAAACTTACTACCGCTCCTGTTTTAAGGTTACCTGATTTTTCTAAAACCTTTGAAATTGAATGTGATGCTTCTGGGATTGGTATTGGTGCTGTTCTTATGCAGGAAGGCCGATCCATAGCATATTTTAGTGAGAAGTTAGGTGGCGCACAATTGAACTATTCCACCTATGACAGAGTTCTATGCACTGATTAGGGCTCTTGAAGTTTGGGAACACTACTTGCTGCCTAATGAGTTTGTGATTCATACCGACCATCAGTCTCTCAAACACTTGAAGGGACAAGGGAAGTTGAACAAGCGGCATGGTAAGTGGGTTGAATATCTCGAAATCTTTCCTTATGTGATTAAATACAAGCAAGGTAAAGAGAATGTGATTGCCGATGCATTATCTAGACGTTATGCATTGACTTCCATGCTTAGTTCTAAGTTGTTTGGATTTGAGCATTTGAAAGATATGTATGAGAATGATACTGATTTTTCTGATGTATTTAAGGCTTGTGAACATGGGGCATTTAAAACGTTTTATTTGCATGATGGGTTTCTTTTTAGGGGGAAACAAATATGCATACCTAATTGTTCAGTGCGTGAGTTGCTTGTTAGAGAATCACATTCAGGAGGATTAATGGGACATTTTGGTGTGCAAAAGACTTTAGACATGTTGAATGAACACTTTTATTGGCCTAACATGCGAAAATATGTAGAGAAAATTTGTGCTCAATGCTTTGCATGTAAACAGGCTAAATCTAAGTCCTTGCCACATGGGTTGTATACTCCTTTGCCTGTACCTACTGAACCTTGGACTGATATATCTATGGATTTTGTGATAGGTTTACCTAGGACAAAAAGAGGTAGAGATTCAGTGTTTGTTGTTGTAGATCGCTTTAGCAAGATGGCACATTTTATTCCATGTCATAAAACTGATGATGCAACGAACATAGCTGATTTGTTTTTCAGGGAAGTATTCCGTTTGCATGGTATACCTAGGACTATTGTTTCTGATAGAGATTCTAAGTTCCTTAGTCATTTCTGGCGTGTTTTGTGGGGGAAATTGGGTACTAAACTTTTATTTTCTACTACTTGTCATCCACAAACAGATGGCCAAACTGAAGTTGTTAATAGGACTTTAGGAACTATGCTTCGTGCTATTGTGGGTAGGAACTTGGGAAGAATGTTTGCCATATGTTGAATTTGCTTATAATCGAGCAGTCCATTCTTCTACTGGTTATTCACCTTTTGAGGTTGTGTATGGTTTTAATCCATTAACTGTACTAGATTTAATGCCTTTACCTTTGAACGAGTTGTCTAATTTAGATGGAATAGCGAAGGCTGAAATGGTTAAATCAATACACGTGAAAGCGCGTGAGCATATTGAGAAGCGTAACAGCATATATGAGAAACAGGCCAATAAGGGTCGTAAGAAAGTTGTATTCAAACCAGGTGATTGGGTTTGGATCCATATGCGAAAGGAAAGGTTTCCAACTCAAAGGAAATCAAAACTCGATGCACGAGGGGATGGACCATATCAAGTGCTGAAACGGATCAATGACAATGCATACATAATTGATATGCCAGGTGAGTTTGGTGTAAGTGCTACCTTTAATGTTTCTGATTTGTCTCCTTTTGATTTTGGTACAGATTCGAGGACGAATCCTTTTCAAGAGGGAGGGGATGATGTAAGCACGACCAACAACACCAAAAATGATGAGCTAGCATTGCCTCAAGGACCAATTACAAGGCTGAGATCCAAGAGGTTGAAGGAAGCACTTCAAGGATTCATGAAGGAATATGTTGAAGCTTTGCAAGTTCATTTTGAAGTTGAAGAACAATCTGGCCATTCCAAGTCAATTAGGCCAAATGTGTCCTTATTGACAATTCAAATTCTGTATTTATAATGGGTAGTCATTTAGTAGTTGGTAGTTAACCAGTAGTGGGTAGTTATTTGGTAGTGGGTAGTTAAACAGTAGTGGGTGGTTACCTAGTAGTGGATAGTGGCATAGATCATGGGTCCATGCATAGTTGTGGGTAGTGGCAAAGATCATGGGTCTTAATTTAGGCTATATAAAGCATCCATTTTTCTATTGTAGACACAGATTATCAATTATTCAATACAATTGCTTTATGCGATTCTTCTTTGAGAGCTTAAGAGAGATCTTGGTTCTTGACATTGCATCACGAATAAGGTTTGATACTAACTTGTATGTTTCTTATTCTTGCTGCTCTTGAAATCAATCCATTATAAGTGTTCTTAATTGCATGTTAATTAAGGGTGCTTTAGATTGGGGAATTATTTTCTGAATTAAGTTCTTTTTACTAGGGTATGTGTCGTTTCAGTCTCTAATAGGCTGGGGTTCCGCATCACAAGTGTTGCACTAAATCTGTCCCATATGACAACAAGCACGCCCCAAATATATATGGATCATATGAATATGATTTTGAACTCCTTTTAGATCCATTTGAATGACATAAGTTTGCACCACACCGTTGTTAGAAATTTGCTCTATTGAATCCGTATTATAAAGGTGCAATTAGCTGGACTATAGCCGATATAAAAGGATGATACGGATCCAATAGGGCAAATTTCACGTGTATTGATTTAACCATACACAACCTCAAAAGGTGAATAACCAGTAGAAGAATGGACTGCTCGATTATAAGCAAATTCAACATATGGCAAACATTCTTCCCAAGTTTTCAAGTTCCTACCCACAATAGCACGAAGCATAGTTCCTAAAGTCCTATTAACAACTTCAGTTTGGCTATGAACAAAGTTTAGTACCCAATTTCCCCCACAAAACACGCCAGAAATGACTATGAACTTTGAATCTCTATCAGAAACAATAGTGCTAGGTATACTTTCCTGAAAAACAAATCAGCTACGTTCGTTGCATCATCAGTTTTATGACATGGAATAAAATGTGCCATCTTGCTAAAGCGATCTACAACAATAAACACTGAATCTCTACCTCTTTTTGTCCTAGGTAAACCTATCGCAAAATCCATAGATATATCAGTCCAAGGTTCAGTAGGTACAGGCAAAGGAGTATACAACCCATGTGGCAAGGACTTAGATTTAGCCTGTTTACATGCAAAGCATTGAGCACAAATTTTCTCTACATATTTTCTCATGTTAGGCCAATAAGTGTTCATTCAACATGTCTAAAGTCTTTTGCACACCAAAATGTCCCATTAATCCTCCTGAATGTGATTCTCTAACAAGCAACTCACGCACTGAACAATTAGGTATGCATATTTGTTTCCCCCTAAAAAGAAACCCATCATGCAAATAAAAATTTTTAAATGCCCCATGTTCACATGCCTTAAATACATCAGAAAAATCAGCATCATTCTCATACATATCTTTCAAATGCTCAAATCCTAACAACTTAGAACTAAGCATTGAAGTCAATGCATAACGTCTAGATAATGCATCGGCAACCACATTCTCTTTACCTTGCTTGTATTTAATCACATAAGGAAAGATTTCGAGATATTGATGCGGAACCCTATGGCACAAGCCTCAAACCCACACGCACAAGTAGATGCGGAATCCAAAGATCTGATAAACCCACCTCCTATGGCACCCCAAACTTAGAGAAGCTGAAACACCAATGATCGAAGGATTTAGATGAGAATCCGACAAACGCCACAACGAATAGTTGATAAGTTAGCCAAGATTCCTGGTGCAATTGATGAAAGCGAATCCTCACTCTCACTCAAAGCAATACACGCCAAAGGCATGAAAGAAATTCTGAAAAGTTTGATTAAAAGCTACCTCTTACAATTGTTTCTTATCCTTATATAGTAAGGAGAGAAAAATAAATAAAACCATAAGACACTCTTCTTGGACCTGGATTAAACACATAGGGCCCAAGCCCAGTCACACAGTAAAATAACACATAAGTATTAAAACATAAGCCCAAAACATGGCCCAACACTCTAAAACATAAAAGTTGAAGTATGGCCAGAATACAAGCCCAAACAAAGCTAAAATAAAACAAGTGTTAAATAATAAAAATATAGCAAGCCCATCATAACAAAACTGAATCTTCACAAAAGCCTTACTTGATCTTCACTTTAGGCTTTCCTTTGTGTAATTTTAGCCCATAGGTTTGATTAGGCTCCCTAAGCCTATGATTGCAAGTGTTGCACCAAATCTGTCCCATGTGAGTTGAAGCATGCCCCAAATATAAATGGATCATATGAATATGATTTTGAACTCCTTGTAGATCCATTTGAATGACATAAGTTTGCTCCACACCATTGTTAGAACTTTGCCCTATTGAATCCATATCAGATATTCAACCCACTTACTATGCCGCTTGTTCAACTTACCTTGTCCCTTCAAGTGTTTGAGAGATTGATGGTCGGTATGAATCACGAACTCATTAGGCAGCAAGTAGTGTTCCCGAACTTCAAGAGCCCTAATCAGTGCGTAGAACTCTTTGTCATAGGTGGAATAGTTCAAATGTGCGCCACCTAGCTTCTCACTAAAATATGCTATGGGTCGGACTTCCTGCATAAGAACAGCACCAATACCAATCCCACAAGCATCACATTCGATTTCAAAGGTTTTAGAAAAATCAGGTAACCTTAAAACAGGAGCAGTAGTAAGTTTTTCTTTTAATGTGTTAAATGCAAGGTCCTGTTCTTTACCCCATTTAAATCCTACAGCCTTTTTAATGATCTCATTTAGAGGTGCAGCAATAGTGCTAAAATCTCTAACAAACCTCCTATAAAAGCTTGCTAATCCATGAAAGGATCTCACCTCATTAGCATTCTTAGGTGTAGGCCATTCTTGGATAGCCTTAAACTTTTCAGTATCTACCTCCACTCCACGTGAACTAATAAGAAATCCTAGGAATATGACACTATCAGTACAAAATGTGCATTTCTTAAGATTAGCATACAATTCATGTTCACACAACTTCTGTAGAATAAGTTCAACTTGCCTAATATGATCATCCAGGTTTCGGCTATAAATCAATATATCATCATAATACACAACCACAAACTTACCTAGGTTTCGGCTATTCATATAAACCATATTTTGTCTTAATGGCAATTTTCCACTCATCACCTAACTTCATCCTAATTTGATAATAACCGCTTTTCAAATCAATTTTTGAAAAGAAAACAGCACCACATAATTCTTCAAGCATATCATATAATCTAGGAATAGGATGGCGATACTTTACAGTGATTTTGTTGATCGCACGACAATCAATACACATGCGCATTGTTCCATCTTTGTTTGGAACCAACAAAACAGGTACTGCGCATGGACTAAGGCTTTCCCTAATATGTCCCTTAGCTAGCAACTCATCAACTTGCCTTTGCAATTCCTTTGTGTCCTCAGGATTACTCCGGTAAGCTGGACGGTTTGGAATCTGAGCTCCAGGAACAAAATCAATCTGATGTTCTATTCCCCTAATGGGTGGCAACCCAGATGGCACCTCCTCAGGAAATACATCCGCAAAATCCTGCAATAACTTAGAAAAAGAACTAGGCAATTTATCAGTAGCGTTAGTCTCAATCATAACATTGGAACTAAAACGCAACATAATCAAAGCTCTCTTCCCTAAGTATGCTTTCTTCAACTCTCTCTCTTTACAATAAAAGGAAGACTTGCTGAATTCTTCACTCTTCTCACTCAGCTCTCCTTTTACCTCCACACTCACTAACGTTTTCTCTCCTGCACGTCTCTCATTTTTATCCTTTTCTGTGCAGTCACTCTCCTTTGGGCCATTGGAAACCTTCTTTTCACTACTGGCCTCTTTTCTCTCATTCTTTTTACTTGTCTCACCTCCCTTACCCAATTTAGCAGATTGTTGTAATTTCACTTGATCTGCATATACATCTTTAGGAGATAATGGTACAAGTATATGTTTTACACCAAGAAACGTAAAAGTAACCTCATCTACATACTTGCCAATAGAAAATGAAACTTTACATTGCTTGGTTACCTTTGCCTCGCCGCTATCATTCAACCACTGAAGTCTGTAAGGATTAGGGTGTTTAATAGTTTCTAGTCCTAATTTATCAACTAAAATAGTACTAGCACAATTAACTTGACTACCCGAATCTATTATCATGCTACAGACTTTACCATGTACCAAACAACGAGTGTGAAAGATGTTTTCACGCTGTTCAAGTCCCTCTTCTTTAATAGAAACATTTAAAGTACACAATATCACTAAGGACTCTCCCTGAACAGGATGCTCTTCTATCTCTACATCAGAACAATCTTCTAAAGGTGGTACTTCATCAGAATCAGAATCACTTTCGGAGACTATCTCATCTCCCCTCAATATATCTCTAGTTCTATTTGATTTAGGGGCTGATTCATTTTTACCATGAGAGTTGGATGTTTCTTTGGAAGGTAACATACCTTTTTGAGTTGAAGACTTATCAAACCTTTTAGGATCACGCTTGGTGTTCCATTTGGAACCCCATTTGCTGTTGGAGTTTTGAATATCTCTGTTGCTCCCCCATCTATTTCAGCCTCTTTGTCTTTCTACCTTAATTGCAATGTTCACCAAGTCTTCCAAATCAACATATGGTTGCAAATCAACCACATCAGCAATCTCCTTGTTAAGACCACCAAAGAAACGAGCCATAGTCTGGTCTTCCTCCTCCACTATGTTTGCTTTGATCAGGAGCAACTCCATCTCCTTATGATACTAATCAACAGACTTTGATCCTTCACTTAATCTTTGCAACTGATGATGGAGATCTCTATGGTAATAAGTAGGCACATATTTCTTCCTCATGATTCGGTTCATCTCGTCCCAACTAGCAATGGGTAACTCTCCATTCCTTCTCCTAGATTTCACAAGCTCATCCCACCAGATTAGTGCATAATCTGAAAACTCAAGGGCAGCAAGTTTTACCTTTTTATTGCGGAATAGTTTTGACAGTTAAAAACCATCTCCACTTTACGCTCCCACTCTAAATAGGCATCAACATCAGCCTTACCATTGAAGCTTGGAATCTTCATCTTTATGGAGTTCATACTGTTATCTACATATGGTACACGATCATTGAACCTTCTGGCTCGGACAGGGGCTGATTGTGCCTCATTTTCCTCTTCATAGGATGGATCGTGTGTATCATCATCCCTCTGAATGGACTTGCCCTTTGAAGATCTAAGGTTGTCCTCAAGGTTATCCATTCTCGAATTTAGCTTCTGAAAGCTATCCATGAAAGCTTTATATATATCTTTAAGATCAAATGTAGGGTCATAAGTATCACCAGTACTATGCCCAGACATTATAGAAAAAAATTCACAATTCTCTCAACTCACGTGTTTCATTTTCAAGCACTCACTTGGTATCTCAAAAGTGCACTGCAGAATGAAGACTTAATAAGCGAAGCTTGTATGATTCAAATAATAAGGAAAGCAAGGAAAGACCTAAGAAGAAAAGATAGGAAACAACACTAGATGCAAACTGACCAAAATGAACAAATAGATTGATTTGGCACACAAAAGTTAAATTTCGTGTACTAAGTGTAATTAGATGTTCAACAATGTGCAATTTGTCAAACTAAATGTAAGGAACCAACAGACAGAAAGACACCAAATTGACAAACTAAGAATCAAAAATTGACAAGACGGATGTGCTTAGCACGAAGTTTTCCCTAGGCATGCAATCCTAAGTTAACTGATATTAATATTGACTCAACAAAAACAATTCAAAGCAAGCAAACAAAATAGACACTTAAAACAGCAAGAATTAACTGTTTTGTGAAAATACTACCCAAATTTGCCCTAAACCTACCCCAAACATGTATTTCGAATTCCAAGCTCAGAAATATGATTTATATCAGTAGATATCAATCAGAATGCAGTTTGAACAAATGACCCAAAGTGGCAGAAATTCTTTTTTTTTTCCTTTTTTTTTCTTCTTGTTTTGTTTTTTTTTTATATGGACAGAAGTAAAACACTGGAAATACTATTCTAAGAGTATTAGAATAGCAGCATATGAATTAGGGCAGAAAGCATAAATCAAATCACTAAAGATAGTTATTCCGCCTAAACAAGAATTTAGGGTAAAATTTGATTTGAATAGCGACCAAACAATGTATTTGACTCTAATAGGTATCCCAAACCAGATTTCCAAAGTGATATATTCAGCCAATAGTGGACAAAATTGAATGCAAAGACGCAAAGGATAGTTAAGAAATTATTACTAAGCCTGATACGGATCCAATAGGACAAATTTCTAACAATGGTGTGGAGCAAACTTATATCATTCCAATGGATCCAAGAGTAGTTCAAAATCATATTCATATAATCCATATATATTTGGGGCGTGCTTTAATTCATATGGGACAGATTTGGTGCAACACTTGCAATCATAGGCTGAGGGAGCCTAATCAAACCTATGGGCTAAAACTACATAAAGGAAAACCTAAAGTGAAGATCAAGTAAGGCTTTTGTGAAGATTCAACTTTGTTATGATGGGCTTGCTAGTTTTATTATTTAAACACTTGTTTTATTTTAGTTTTGTTTGGGCTTGTATTTTGGCCATATTTTATCTTTTAAGTTTTAGAATGTTGGGCCATGTTGTGGGCTTATATTTTAATACCTATGTGTTATTTTAGTGTGTGATTAGGCTTGGGTCTTATGTGTTTAAGTCAGGCCCAAGAAGAGTGTCGTAGGGTTTTATTTGTTTTTCTCCTTACTATATAAGGATAAGAAACAATTGTAAGAGGCAGCTTTTAATCAAACTTTTCAGAATTTCTTTCATGCCTTTGGTGTGTATTGCTTTGAGTGAGAGTGAGGATTTGCTTTCATCAATTGCACCAGGAATCTTGGCTAACTTATCAACTATTCGTTGTGGCGTTTGTCGGATTCTCATCTAAATCCTTCGATCATTGGTGTTTCAGCTTCTCTAAGTTTGGGGTGCCATAGGAGGTGGGTTTATCAAATCTTTGGATTTCGTATCTACTTGTGCGTGTGAGTTTGAGGCTTGTGCCATAGGGTTCCGCGTCAGTTGGTATAACTGACGCGGAACCCTATGGCACAAGCCTCAAACTCACACGCACAAGTAGATACGAAATCCAAAGATTTGATAAACCCACCTCCTATGGCACCCCAAACTTAGAGAAGCTGAAACACCAATGATCGAAGGATTTAGATGAGAATCCGACAAACGCCACAACGAATAGTTGATAAGTTAGCCAAGATTCCTGGTGCAATTGATGAAAGCAAATCCTCACTCTCACTCAAAGCAATACACACCAGAGGCATGAAAGAAATTCTGAAAAGTTTGATTAAAAGCTGCCTCTTACAATTGTTTCTTATCCTTATATAGTAAGGAGAAAAACAAATAAAACCCTACGACACTCTTCTTGGGCCTGACTTAAACACATAAGACCCAAGCCTAATCACACACTAAAATAACACATAGGTATTAAAATATAAGCCCACAACATGGCCCAACATTCTAAAACTTAAAAGATAAAATATGGCCAAAATACAAGCCCAAACAAAACTAAAATAAAACAAGTGTTTAAATAATAAAACTAGCAAGCCCATCATAACAAAGTTGAATCTTCACAAAAGCCTTACTTGATCTTCACTTTAGGTTTTCCTTTATGTAGTTTTAGCCCATAGGTTTGATTAGGCTCCCTCAGCCTATGATTGCAAGTGTTGCACCAAATCTGTCCCATATGAATTAAAGCACGCCCCAAATATATATGGATTATATGAATATGATTTTGAACTACTCTTGGATCCATTGGAATGATATAAGTTTGCTCCACACCATTGTTAGAAATTTGTCCTATTGGATCCGTATCATTCCCTCTTTCTTTAGAAAAGATTCGTCCTCGAATCTTGCTGATATTTATGTCAAGAAGGAAAGCTTTAGGCACCCATGTATCTTCAAAGACCTCCTTTTGAATAGGTGGAAATAGTATAAAACTTTCATCATGGATGTTTTCATCAACAACCTGCACATCAAGAACAAATGAACTAGACATAAAAATATTAGTCATAGAAAGATCATGTGGATGTGACCCATTCTCCTCTACAACTTCCAAAACAGTCTTATTCACCTCCTCCACCTCATCAATCATGTGCTCCCCATGTCCACCATCATTCACAACCTCCTCTATAAGCTCATTAATGGAATTTTCAAGAACAACTACATTAGATGCATGCATTACAACTTCCTCTTCAATTTCAATCTCTATGGAAGTTGACATTGGAACGTTAGCCTCTTCTTTCTCCTTTTCTTTCTCCATCTTTCCTCCTTGAACTAGTCTTGATTCTTTTCCAGCCTCGTTACCCTCAAACTCACTCTTTTCTCTCATTTTTTCCACAGAACTCAAGCTCTCACTCTCCTTTGTAGCCAAGGCCAAAGCCTCCCTCTCCCTCTCCAGCATTTTTATGTGATCGGCATATACCTCTTGAGGTGATAAAGGAGCGAGTATAAGCTTCTGTCCTTCATGAGTGAATGAGTACTTATTATTGAGCCCATCATGTTGCACCTTTCTATCATATTGCCACGGCCTACCCAACAATATATGGCTTGCCTGCATAGGTACCACATCGCACAAGATCTCATCCTTATACCTACCAATAGAAAATGGTATAACCACCTGGCGTGTAACTCTGACCTCACCACATTCGTTCAACCATTGCAATCTGTATGGCTTAGGGTGTTTAATAGAAGCCAAGCCCAATTTCTCCACCATATACACACTAGCCACATTTGCACAACTACCTCCATCAATAATGACAGTACACACTTTTCCATTAACCAAACACCTAGTGTGAAATATGTTTTCCCGTTGTTCCAGGCTTTCTTCCTTAACCTGCATATTCAGAGCACGCCTAGCAACAAGCATCTCACAATGTGCAGCAAGCAACACATTATTAACAGACACATCCGAATCATCACAGTCATTATTGCAATTATGAGTTCTTTGAGGTATTCTTGTAGAAGTGGACGCTGGTGAGATATTCTGATCTTTACTCATCCTACCTTGAATCAACAAAGAACAAAGAGAACTAGCAAATATTGTGTTAGAAAGGAAAGCACACAAGTGTCTGCACACTTACTACTCTTTTGCTGATTCTTCAATTGCACTTCAGAAACTAAGGTCAACCAACCAACCATAAGGTGCGTTTAATGAAACAAAAAAAAGAAAACCTAAAGAAAGAACGAAGCGCGCAAAAACTAGAAAGAAGACACTGACAATTTGAAAAGTAACACATGAACTAGGTTTTGTGCTACTTGAAAAATATTACCTAGAGTATAGCCACAAGCAAACAATACTCCAGCAATGTCAAGGAAGTAAAAGCAAGCTTAAACCAAAAAGAAACTTTGAATTCAAATAAAAACGAACCTGGACAAAAGTTGGAAATTAATTCACTTCAAAGCAAATTAAATATGGATCTAATTAAATCTACCCAAAAAGGAAAGTATCAAAACACTGCAAATAGAATCAGAAAAAAAAAAATATATAAATTTCTCTCAGATCAGAAACATGGACGAAAATGGGCATTAAAAAAAAAAAAAAAAAAAAAAGGATTTGACACCAAATCAATTTAGATCCAGTTGCCTTAAATGTGCACCTTAAGGAATTAGGCAGATTTCTTTTGTCTCCTAATCTGGATTCAACCAAATTCAAAATTCAAAATTGATTCCCATAAATTACAGCAATCAATTGAGATAGGTAAGGCAATATGGACGAAAAAGGAAACATACCACAATTTCGGCCAGATCAAGAAAAATAAGGTAAAGGCGATTTTTTTTTTTTTTTTTTTTTTGGATTTTCGATTTTTTTTTTTTTTTATGATTAATAATCAAGAAGGTGCAGCCATGGACACACAAGCTTTCACCGAAAACAACAAGAAAGACAAAGGAAAACTCAAAAACCCTAGATCCTAAGATAAATAAGAATTTACCTCACTTTTGGCTCTGATACCAACTGACGCGGAACCCTATGGCACAAGCCTCAAACTCACACGCACAAGTAGATACGAAATCCAAAGATTTGATAAACCCACCTCCTATGGCACCCCAAACTTAGAGAAGCTGAAACACCAATGATCGAAGGATTTAGATGAGAATCCGACAAACGCCACAACGAATAGTTGATAAGTTAGCCAAGATTCCTGGTGCAATTGATGAAAGCAAATCCGCACTCTCACTCAAAGCAATACACACCAAAGGCATGAAAGAAATTCTGAAAAGTTTGATTAAAAGCTGCCTCTTACAATTGTTTCTTATCCTTATATAGTAAGGAGAAAAACAAATAAAACCCTACGACACTCTTCTTGGGCCTGACTTAAACACATAAGACCCAAGCCTAATCACACACTAAAATAACACATAGGTATTAAAATATAAGCCCACAACATGGCCCAACATTCTAAAACTTAAAAGATAAAATATGGCCAAAATACAAGCCCAAACAAAACTAAAATAAAACAAGTGTTTAAATAATAAAACTAGCAAGCCCATCATAACAAAGTTGAATCTTCACAAAAGCCTTACTTGATCTTCACTTTAGGTTTTCCTTTATGTAGTTTTAGCCCATAGGTTTGATTAGGCTCCCTCAGCCTATGATTGCAAGTGTTGCACCAAATCTGTCCCATATGAATTAAAGCACGCCCCAAATATATATGGATTATATGAATATGATTTTGAACTACTCTTGGATCCATTGGAATGATATAAGTTTGCTCCACACCATTGTTAGAAATTTGTCCTATTGGATCCGTATCAAAGCCTAACTCTGATAGCAATTGATGCGGAACCCCAGCCTATTAGAGACTGAAACGACACATACCCTAGTAAAAAGAACTTAATTCAGAAAATAATTCCCCAATCTAAAGCACCCTTAATTAACATGCAATTAAGAACACTTATAATGGATTGATTTTAAGAGCAGCAAGAATAAGAAACATACAAGTTAGTACCAAACCTTATTCGTGATGCAATGTCAAGAACCAAGATCTCTCTTAAGCTCTCAAAGAAGAATCGCATAAAGCAATTGTATTGAATAATTGATAATCTGTGTGTACAATATAGAAAAAGAGATGCTTTATATAGCCTAAATTAAGACCCATGATCTTTGCCACTTCCCACTACTATACATGGACCGATGATCTTTGCCACTTCCCACAACTATGCATGGACCCATGATCTATGCCACTATGCACTACTAGATAACTACCCACTACTGTTTAACTACCCTCTACTGGTTAACTACCAACTACTAAATATCTTCCCACTATAAATACAAAATTTGAATTGTCAATAAGGACACATTTGGCCTAATTGACTTGGAATGGCCAGATTGTTCTTCAACTTCAAAATGAACTTGCAAAGCTTCAACATATTCCTTCATGAATCCTTGAAGTGCTTCCTTCAACCTCTTGGATTTCAACCTTGTAATTGGTCCTTGAGGCAATGCTAGCTCATCATTTTTGGTGTTGTTGGTTGTGTTTACATCAGTGGATGACAAGTAGTAAAAAATAAAAGTTTAGTACCCAATTTACCTCACAAAACACGCTAGAAATGACTAAGGAACTTAGAATCTCTATAAGAAATAATAGAGGTATACCATGCAAACGGACTACTTCCCTGAAAAACAAAGCTATGTCCGTTTCATCATCAGTTTTATGACATGGAATAAAATATGTCATCTTACTAAATCGATCTAGAGCAACAAATACTGAATCTCTACCTCATTTTGTCATAGGTAAACCTATTACAAAATTCATAGAGATATCAGTCCAAGGTTCAGTAAGTACAGGTAAAATAGTATACAACCCATGTGGCAAGGACTTAGATTTAGTCTGTTTACATGCAAAGCATTGAGCACAAATTTTCGCTACATATTTTCGCAAATTAGGCCAATAAAAGTGTTCATTCAACATATCTAAAGTCTTTTGCACACCAAAATGTCTCATTAACCCTCCTGAATGTGATTCTCTAACAAGCAACTCACGCACTGAACAATTAGGGATGCATATCTATTTCCCCCTAAAAGGAAACCCATCTCATTTAGAGGTGCAGCAATAATGCTGAAATCTGACAAACCTCCTATAGAAGCTTACTAATCCATGAAACGATCTCACCTCATTAGCATTCTTAGGAGTAGGCCATTCTTGGTTAGCCTTAATCTTTTCAGTATCTACCTCAACTCCACGTAAACTAACAACAAATCCTAGGAATATGACACTATCAGTACAAAATGTACATTTCTTAAGATTAGAATAGAATTCATGTTCACGCAACTTCTGTAGAACAAGTTCAACATGCCTAATATGATCATCCATGCTTCGGCTATAAATCAATATATCATCAAAATACACAACCACCAACTTACCTAGGTAATCACGCAAAACATGGTTCATTAATCTCATAAATGTGCTAGGTGCATTAGTTAAGCCAAAAGGCATCACTAACCATTCATATAAACCATATTTAGTCTTAAAGGCAGTTCTCCACTCATCACCTAGCTTCATCCTAATTTGATGATAATCGCTTTTCAAATCAATTTTGGTAAAGAAAACAGCACCACATAATTCTTCAAGCATATCATCTAACCTAGGAATAGGATGTCGATACTTTATAGTGATTTTGTTGATCGCACGACAATCAACACACATGCGCATTATTCCAACTTTCTTTGGAACTAACAAAACAGGTACTACGCATGGACTGAGGCTCTCCCTGATATGTCCCTTAGCTAGCAACTCATTCTGATACGGACCAAATAGGGCAAATTTCTAACAATAGTGGGGAGCAAACTTATATCATTCAAATGGATCTAGAAGGAGTTCAAAATCATATTCATAGGTTTAGGAAGCCTAATCAAACCTATGGGCTAAAACTACACAAAGTGAAGCCTAAAGTGAAGATCAAGTAAGGTTTTTGTGAAAATTCAGCTTTGTTATGATGGGCTTGCTATATTTTTATTATTTGAACACTTATTTTATTTTAGCTTTGTTTGGGCTTGTATTCTGGCCATATTTTATCTTTTAAGTTTTAGAGTATTGAACCATGTTTTGGGCTTATGTTTTAATACTTATGTGTTATTTTAGTGTGTGATTGGGCTTGGGCCTTATGTGTTTAAGTCAGGCCCAAGAATAGGGTTTTATTTGTTTTTCCCCTTACTATATAAGGATAAGAAACAATTGTAAGAGGCAGCTTTTAATCAAAATTTCAGAATTCTTCTCAGGCTTTTGGCGTGTATTGCTTTGAGTGAGAGTGAGGATTTGCTTTCATCAATTGCACCACGAATCTTGGCTAACTTATCAATTATTCGTTGTGGCGTTTGTCAGATTCTCATCTAAATCCTTCGATCATTGGTGTTTCAGCTTCTCTAATCTTTGGATTCCATATCTACTTGTGCGTGTGGGTTTGAGGCTTGTGCCATAGGGTTCCGCGTCACATTCCCTACTTCTTTAGAAAAGGACTTTAGGAACTATGCTTCGTGCTATTGTAGGTAGGAACTTGAAAGCTTGGGAAGAATGTTTGTCATATGTTGAATTTGCTTATAATAATGCTGTCTATTCTTCTGCTGGTTATTCACCTTTTGAGATTGTGTATGGTTTTAACCCATTCACTGTATTAGATTTAACGCCTTTACCTTTGAACGATTTGTCTAATTTAGATGGAAAAGTGAAGGCTGAAATGGTTAAATCAATACAAATGAAAGCGCGTGAGCATATTGAGAAGCGTAACATGATGTATGAGAAACAGGCCAATAAGGGTCGCAAGTAAGTTGTATTCAGACCAGGTGATTGTGATATGGATCCAATAGGGCAAATTGCTAACAATAGTGTGGAGCAAACTTATGTCATTCAAATGGATCTAAAAGGAGTTCAAAATCATATTCATATGATCCATATATATTTGGGGCGTGCTTCAACTCATATGGGACAGATTTGGTGCAACACTTGCAATCATAGGTTTAGGGAGTTTAATCAAACCTATGGGCTAAAACTACACCAAGGGAAGCCTAAAGTGAAGATCAAGTAAGGCTTTTGTGAAGATTCAGCTTTGTTATGATGGGCTTGCTATATTTTTATTATTTAAACACTTGTTTTATTTTAGCTTTGTTTGGGTTTGTATTCTGGCCTTATTTTATCTTTTAAGTTTTAGAGTGTTGGGCTTATGTTTTAATACTTGTGTGTTATTTTAGTGTGTGATTGGGCTTGGGCCTTATGTGTTTAAGTCAGGCCTAAGAAGAGTGTCTTAGGGTTTTATTTGTTTTCTCCTTACTATATAAGGATCAGAAACACTTGTAAGAAGCAGCTTTGAATCAAAATTATCAGAATTATTTTCATGCCTTTGGCGTGTATTGCTTTGAGTGAGAGTGAGGATTTGCTTTCACCAATTGCACCAGGAATCTTGGCTAACTTATCAACTATTCATTGTGGCGTTTGTCGGATTCTCATCTAAATCCTTCGATCATTGGTGTTTCAGCTTCTCTAAGTGTGGGGTGCCATAGGAGGTGGGTTTATCAGATCTTTGGATTCTATATCTACTTGTGCGTGTGGGTTTGAGGCTTGTGCCATAGGGTTCCGCGTCAGATTGGGAAAGGAAAGGTTTATGAATTAAAGGAAGTCAAAACTCGATGCACGAGTAGATGGACCATATCAAGTCCTGGAACGGATTAATGACAATGCATACATAATTGATCTGCCCGATGAGTTTGGTGTAAGTGCTACCTTTAATGTTTCTAATTTGTCTCCTTTTGATTTTGGTAAAGATTTGAGGACGAATCCTTTTCAAGAGGGAGGGGATGATGTAAGCACAACCAAAAACACCAAAAATGATGAGCTAGCAATGCCTCAAGGACCAATTACAAGGTTGAAATCTAAGAGGTTGAAGGAAGCACTTTAGGGATTCATGAAGGGATATGTTGAAGCTTTGCAAGTTCATTTTGAAGTTAAAGAACAATCTGGCCATTCCAAATCAATTAGGCCGAATGTGTCCTTATTAATGATTCAAATTTTGTATTTGCATTAATAGACTCCCTATCACTCATTCAGTAGTGGGTAGTTATCCAGTAATAGATAGTGGCATAGATTATGGATCATGCATAGTAGTGGGTAGAGGCATAGATCATGGGTCCATGCATACTAGTGGGAAGTGGTAAAGATCATGGGTCCATGCACACTAGTGGGAAGTGGCAAAGATCAAAGGTCTTTATTTAGGTTTTTACTTATTATTATTTTTTTAAATTATGCTAGGCTGCTCTAAGGTATATAAAGAATCTCTTTTTCCATATTGTAGGCAGATTATCAATTATTCAATACAATTGCTTTACGCGATTCCTCTTTAAGAGCTTAAGGGAGATCTCGGTTCATGATATTGCATCACGAATAAGGTTTGATACTAACTTGTATTATTCTTATTCTTGCTGCTCTTAAAATCAAACAGTTATAAGTGTTCTTAATTGCACGTTAATTAAGGGTGCTTTAAATTGGGGAATTATTTTCTGAACTAAGTTCTTTTTACTGGGGTATATGTCATTTCTGTCTCTAATAGGTTGGGGTTCCCCATCAATTGGTATCATAGCTAGGCTTAGTAATAATTTCTTAACTATCCTTTGTGTCTTTGTATTCAATTTTGTTCATTATTAGCCGAAAATATCACTTTGGTTATCTGGTGTATTTTCTTCAATTTTTCGTGATCTTTCCATTTGGGATACCTATTAGAGTCGAATCCATTATTTAGTTGCTTTTCAAATCAAATTTTACCCTAAATACTTGTTTAGGTGGAATTACTATCTTTAGTAATTTGGTTTGTGCTTTCTGTCCTAATTCGTATGCTCCTATTCCAATACTCTTAGAATAGTATTTCCAATGTTTTACTTCTGTCCGTATAAAAAAATACCAAAAAGAAGAAAAAAGAAAAAGAAAAAGAATTTCTGCAACTTTGGGTCAATTGTTGAAATTTCATTATGATATGGATACCTACTAATATAAATTAAATTTCACATACCTTGAACATATTTCTGAGCTTAGAATTCGAAATACATGTTTGAGGTAGTTTTGGGGCAATTTGGGTTGCATTTTCAAAAACAGGTGTACTTAATACTTGCTGTTTTAAGTGTCTATTTTGTTTGCTTGCTTTGAATTGTTTTTGTTGAGTCAATATTAACGTCCGTTAACTTAGGATCGCATGCTTAGGGAAAACTTCGTGTTAAGCACATCCGTCTTGTCAATTTTGATTCATAGTTTGTCAATTTGGTGTTTTTCTATCTGTTGGTTCCTTACACTTAGTTTTACAAATTGCACATTGTTGAACATCTAAGTACACTTAGTATATGAATTTTCACTTTTGTGTGCTAAATCAATCCGTTTGTTCATTTTGGTTAGCTTGCATCTGGTGTTGTTTCCTATCTTTTCTTGTTAGGACTTTCTTTGCTTTCCTTGTTATTTGAATCATACAAGCTTGGCTTATTTAGTTTTTATTTTGAAGTGCACTATTGAGATACCAAGTGAGTGCTTGAAAGTTAAACACGTGAGTTGGGAGACTTGTGAAGTTTCTATAATGTTTGGGCATAATACTGGTGATACTTTTGACCCTACATTTGATCTTAAAGTTATGTATGAAGCTTTCATGGATAGCTTTCAAAAGCTAAATTTGAGAATGGATAACCTTGAGGACAACCTTAGAACTTCAAAGGGCAAGTCCAATAAGGGGTATGATGACACACACGATCCATCCTATGAAGAGGAAAATGAGGCACAACCTTAGATCTTCAGAAGGTTCAATGATCGTGTACCCTATGTAGATAATAACATGAACTCCATAAAGATGAAGATTTCAAGTTTCGATGGTAAGACTGATATTGATGCCTAATTAGAGTGGGAGAGTAAAGTGGAGATGGTTTTTAACTATCAAAGCTATTTCAACGATAAAAAAAGGTAAAATTTGATGCCCTTGAGTCTTCAGATTATGCACTAATATGGTGGGATGAGCTTGTGAAATCTAGGAGAAAGAATGGAGAGTTACCCATTGCTAGCTGGGAAGAGATGAAGCAAATCATGAGGAAGAAATATGTGTCTACTTATTACCATAGAGATCTGCATCATCAGTTGTAAAGACTAACCCATGGATCAAAATTTGTTGATGAGTATCATAAGGAGATGGATTTCCTCCTGATCAAAGCAAACATAGTGGAGGAGGAAGACCAGACTATGGCTCGTTTCTTTGGTGGTCTAAACAAGGAGATTGCTGATGTGGTTGATTTGCAACCATATGTTGATTTGGATGACTTAGTGAACATTGCCATTAAGGTGAAGAGACAAAGAGGCCGAAGTAGATGGGGGGAGTAACAGGGCTCCTCAAAACTCCAAAAAAAATGGGGTTCCAAATGGAACGCCAAGGCCGATCCTAAAAGGTTTGATAAGTCTTCAACTTAAAAAGGATCGTTACCTTCCAAAGAAACATCTAACTCTCATGGTAAAAACGAATCAGCTTGTAAATCTTATAGGACTAGAGATATTCAGTGCTTTAAAAGTAAAGGGCGTGGGCATTATGCCAATGAGTGTGTTAATAAACGTGCCATGATAGTGAGCGGAGATGAGGTAGTTTCCGAAACTCATTCTGATTCTGATGAAATACCATTTTTAGAAGATTATTCTGATGTAGAGATAGAAGAGTATCCTGTTCAGGGAGACTCCTTAGTGATGTTGCGTACTTTATTAAAGAAGAGGGACTTGAACAGCGTGAAAATATCTTTCATACTCGTAGGTGGTAAAGTCTGTTGCATGATAATAGATTCAGGTAGTCAAGTTAATTGTGCTGGTACTATTTTAGTTGATAGTACCTATTAAACACCCTAATCCTTAAAGACTTCAGTGCTTGAATGATAGTGGCAAGGCAAAGGTAACCAAGCAATGTAAAGTGTCTATTAGTATGTAGATGAGGTTATTTGTGATATTGCACCCATGCAGGCTGGACATATTTTATTAGGTAGACCATGGCAATTTGATAGGCGTGTCATTCTTGATGGGTATAGTAATAGGTAGACCATGGCAATTTGATAGGTGTGTAATTCTTGATGGGTATAGTAATAGGTGTAAAAAGAGAGCTGAGTGAGAAGAGTGAAGAATTCAGCAAGTCTTCCTTTTATTGTAAAGAGAGATAGTTGAAGAATGTATTCTTAGGTAAGAGAGCTTTGGTTATGTTGCGTTTTAGTTTCAATTTTATGATTGAGACTAACCCTAGTGATTAATTACGTAGTTATTTTTCTAAGTTGTTGCAGGATTTTGCGGATGTATTTCCTGAAGAGGTGCCATCGATTTGGCCCCTGGAGCTCAGATTTCGAACCATCCAGCTTACCAGTGAGGAGACAAAGGAATTGCAAAAGCAAGTTGATGAGTTGCTAGCTAAGGGACATATCAGGGAGAGTCTCAATCCATGCACAGTGCCTATTCTGTTGGTTCCAAAGAAAGATGGAACAATGCGCATGTGTGTTGATTGTCGTGTGATTAAGAAAATCACTGTAAAGTATCGCCATCCTATTCCTAGATTAGATGATATACTTGAAGAGTTATGTGTTGCTGTTTTCTTTACCAAAATGGATTTGAAAAGTGATTTTGTTAATGGTGTGGAGCAAACTTATTTCATTCAAATGGATCTAAAAGGAGTTCAAAATTATATTCATATGATCCATATACATTTCTGGCCATATTTTATCTTTTAAGTTTTAGAGTGTTGGGCCATGTTTTGGGCTTATGTTTTAAAACTTATGTGTTATTTTGTGTGTGATTGGGCTTGGCCTTATGTGTTTAAGTCAGGCCCAAGAAGAGTGTCTTAAGGTTTTATTTGTTTTTCTCCTTACTATATAAGGATAAGAAATAATTGTAAGAGGCAGCTTTTAATCAAAATGTTAGAATTCTATTCATGCCTTTGGATAAGAATCCGACAAACGCCACAACGGATAGTTGATAAGTTAGCCAAGATTCTTGGTGCAATTGATGAAAGCAAATCCTCACTCTCACTCAAAGCAATACACGCCAAAGGCATGAAAATAATTCTGATAATTTTGATTCAAAGTTGTCTCTTACAATTGTTTCTTATCCTTATATAGTAAGGAGAAAAACAATTAAAACCCTAAGACACTCTTCTTGGGCCTGACTTAAACACATAAGGCCCAAGCCCAATCATATACTAAAATAACACATAAGTATTAAAACATAAGCCCAAAACATGGCCCAACACTCTAAAACTGAAAAGGTAAAATATGGCCAGAATACAAGCCCAAACAAAGTTAAAATAAAACAAGTGTTAAATCATAAAAATGTAGCAAGCCCATCATATCAATGCTGAATAAATTAGACAGCGCTATCTCCATTACACACTTTAAGCAAGGTGAGTAGCTTAGGTGTGTCTTCAAGCTTCACGAGACATTTGCTAAAGGCAAGCTCAGTCAATTCTTGTGTTACTTGTTCTTGAATGTGTAAGTTCATAGCTGCTTTAAGCTTCTTAGCTTTGCTCCTTGTCACTGGTCCGCTAGGGAGCACCAATGGATCCTTGCTTCCTTGATTCTCGTGTGATTGTGTTTGCTGGTTCGTATCATTCCCTCCTTCCTCGAAAAGATTTGTCCTCAAATCTGGAACATGGTCAAAAGGAGACAAGTCAGACACATTAAAGGTAGCACTAACCCCATACTCACCTGGCAAGTCTATTTTATAAGCATTGTCATTGATTCGCTCTAAGACTTGAAATGGACCATCACCACGAGCATCCAGCTTATTCTTCCTCTGATTTGGAAATCATTCCTTTCGGAAGTGCACCCAAACCCAATCACCAGGAACAAACACCCCTTTCTTCCGTCTCCTATTTGCCCTGTCAGCATACACCTTGTTCCTCTTCTCTATGTTAGACCTAGCCTTCTCATGCAAGGACTTCACCAATTCTGCCTTTTTAGCACCATCTAAACTAGCAAGCTCATGTAAAGGTAAAGGAACAAGATCAAGTACAGTTAGTGGGTTAAAACCATAAACAAGCTCAAATGGAGAAAACCCCGTAGAAGAATGTATGCTGCGGTTATATGCAAACTCAATGAAAGGCAAGCATTCTTCCCAAGTGTTCAAATTCTTACCCACTATAGCTCTGAGTAAGGTACCAAGAGTTCTATTCACCACCTCTGTTTGGCCATCTGTCTGTGGATGACAAGTAGTAGAATATAAGAGTTTAGTATCCAACTTACCCCACAATACTTTCCAAAAGTGCGAAAGGTACTTTGCATCTCTATCTGACACAATTGTCCTTGGCACTCCATGAAGTCGAACCACTTCCCTGAAGAACAAGTCAGCTATATTGATGGCGTCATCAGTTTTATGGCAAGGAATGAAGTGAGCCATCTTGCTAAACCTGTCAACAACAACAAATATGCTATCTCTACCACGCCTAGTCCTAGGTAAGCCAAGCACAAAGTCCATAGAAATATCCATCCAAGGTGAACTAGGAACAGGTAAAGGCATATAAAGACCATGAGGCATAGATTTAGACTTGGCCTGTCTACATGCAATACAAGATGCACACACTTTCTCAACGTCTTTGCGCATAGAGGGCCAATAAAAATGCTCAAATAAGGTGTCATAAGTCTTATGTACTCCAAAATGCCCCATCAAATCCCCGCAATGAGATTCAAGCACAAGCAAATCACGCATAGAGCATCTGGGCACACACAATTTCTTACCCTTAAACAAGTAACCATCATGCCTATAAAAAGAGTTAAAAGCTCCATGCTCACAAGCCACAAACACATTGCCGAAATCAACATCATTAATGTACAAGTCCTTAACATGTTCAAAACCAAGCAATTTAGAACTCATAACATTAATTAAAGCATACCTCCTAGACAAGGCATCTGCAACCACATTGTCTTTCCCATGCTTATACTTAATCACATATGGAAATTGTTCAATAAACTCAACCCACTTACCATGCCTCTTATTCAACTTGCCTTGTCCCTTCAAGTGTTTTAAGGACTCATGATCCGTATGTATCACAAACTCCTTGGGCAGGAGATAGTGTTTGATGTGAACCAGCATGGGAAGCAAGGCAAGGATCCCTTGGAGCTACAACAAGGACCATTGACAAGGAATAAAGCAAGGAAGTACGGCGTTACTCTTGGATTGCATATTCAAGAATTTATTACAAGAGAGATGACTGAAATTGCTAGGGATAAGTGCGAGAAGGAACTTGAAGGTCATTCGAAGCTGATTACGTTGCTGGGTGTATGCATGGATGAAGCAGAAGCAAATTGAAGATTTGTAGCGCTCGCTACCATTATCAAAGTCGCGCTCGCGACATTCAGTTAGCCGAAGATACTTTTGTGTTTTGTGGAAGTTAATTTTGGAGCACATCATGGAGGAAGATAGTGGAGAATCAGCCCGAACCATAAGCAGGTTGTGGTTTCGTCCCTGAGGTTGTGGTTTCTGCTGGAACTATTGAGGCATACGAGAATGTGGTTGGTTTTTAAAGACTTGGCAGTTATTTTTGTTATTTTAGCTTGTTTCCCTGTTGGGATAGGATTTCTGACTTAGTATTTGTTTTCCTTTTCCAACTAGGTTTAGGTTTTTGCCTTACACTATAAATAAGGCCTTAAATTCTTATATCAGACACTTTTTTTGTTTTTTTTGACAAATTTAATTCAGATTTGCTTTATGCAAATTTCGGCCTTCTTTGAGAGAGTGAGAGTTTGCTTCTTTCATTGATTGCATCACGAATCAGACCAACTTATCAATTTCGATTGTGGCGTTCTTCTGATCCGTTCTACAAAATCCTTCCGTTATTAGTGTTCTAGCTTCGCTAAGCTTAGGGTGCTATAGAGGGTGGTTTATCCACGTTCTTGGAATCTATATCAGAGGTGCGACGGGGTTTGAGGACTAAGTGCCATAGGGTTCCGCGTCATTTGGTATCAGAGCCAACAACAGGTAAATCTTTATCTATCTGTCTTTCTAGGGCTGTGTTATATTTTCGTTTTTTTTGGTATCTTAGTTTCGAATTTCGTTAGGGTTCATTATCTTCAATTCGTTTCTGTTCAATTCGATTCCAATTGTTAGGTCCTGGATTGTCCATCCAAAATCATTGTGTTGCTTGCTATTTTGTTATTTGGCAATTCGGTTTCTTTTAGCAGCCATTATTTCCCTTCGAACTGAATCTGTTAGTGAATTTTTTTTTGATACACACTCAAGAATTTCGTGTGGTGTTGTTTGAGACCCAAGCAAGGGGATAGTGAGAGCAAAAAAAAAAAAAAAAAAAAAAATTGCTCCAACAAAAAAAAATTTTTTTAGTCTTGCTATTTAAGTATTAAGGATCAGTTCTAGGTGGGTTACAATTAAGTGAAAATTTTGCTTCAGATTTTTTTTTTTTTTTTCCACCATTGAGGGGCTGCTGTTCTTTTATTTCAAATTGCATAGTATAGTAGCATTCTTGGGGTGTCTTCAAACCAGCGTTTGGGGTAGAAGATTTAGGTCCATAAATCAGCTTACCAAGAGCGAGTTGGTTTTGATACATTCTGACCAGAATTGTCTATTTTATTGCCCTCTTGTTTCTATTTTGTTTTTGAGCTAGCGTTGAAATTCCATTACATTGCTGAGTATCATTTGTTTGTTTCGATACTTAGTTTTCAATCGTGTAGTGCAAACGTTCTTGTGCTGCCTCCGGATACTTGTCAAGTTGTCTTCTAGGTGTCTAGGGATTAGGATCCTACCTTTTTGAACGTACTTGGCAGATTGGTGAGTGAACCTTGGTTCTGAAGTGCAATCGAAGAATCGGCAATAGTGAGGTAAGAGCGAAACATTTGTGAATTCTTTCTTTCAGTTACTAATTGTTTCTTGTGAGTTTCTCTGTTGTGGTCATGACTAGTGGGAATGGTAAAGATGTTGCTTCAAATTCTAGCAATTTTGAGACATATATGCAGCAAAGTAATGAGAAGATGGAAGAGATGGCAAGAATGATGGCCACCCTACAAGAGAACATGAATCTAATGATGAGGGAGAGGGTACAACAGCCCGCACCTCCAGTGAGATTACCACAACGAATCTTACCAAGGGGAGGCGAAGAGGAGGTCATTAGGAGAGCAGCAAGAGGAGGTCGAGGTGATCAGGAAGAGGTGGCTGAAAACTACCAAATTGTGACTGACAATGACCTTAGTTCCATCAAGATGAAGGTACCCGAATTTAAAGGGAATAACAATGCGGAAGAATACATTGAATGGGAGCGAAAGGTGGAACAAATTTTTGAGTGTCATAATTACTCAGAAGAAAAGAAGTCCCATATCGCAGCCGTGGAATTTAGGGGATATGCTACATTCTGGTGGGATCAACTCAAGTCTAGTAGAAGAGGAAAAGGATTGCGACCCGTGCCGGAGTGGGAGGCCTTGAAAGACTTAATGAGAACAAGGTTTGTTCCTTCTCATTACTATAGGGATTTGTATAATAGGTTGGCAAGACTGGTCCAAGGTGGTAAGAGTGTTGAAGAATACCACAAGGAGATGGAGATGACCATGGCCAGGGCTGACATTGAGGAGGATGAACAAAGGCTAATGTCCAGATTTCTGGGAGGTCTAAATTCCAACATTGCAAGTGAGCTGGAAATGTATGATTACAATTCCATGGAAGAGTTAGTTGAGAAGGCCATGAAGATTGAAAGGAAAATCAAGAACAAGAGCTCCACCAAATATGGGAAGTTCCAGAATGTGGGAGGAAGTAGTTCAACCTTTAAGGGGTCTTCAAATGATTTGCCCTCAAAAGGTGGAGATTTCAAGAATTCCTTCCAACGGAGCAATCCTCCACCTACAAGTGGAAAAGGGATGAATGGAGGGTCAAATAAGCAGCAGTCAGGTATTCCTAATACTACTCCTAGTAGAAATATTAAGTGTTTCAAATGTTTAGGAAATGGGCATATTGCATCTCAATGTCCAAATAGGAGAGTTATGATTGCTACTGATGATGGGGGTTTAGTTTCTGATTCTGACCATAGTGATGGTGATAATAATGATATGAATGATATGCATGATGATGTTGATGAGTGTGAAGAAGAAGTTGAGAATGCGTTGGTTGCTGAACGTGGTGATATGTTAGTTGCTAGGCGTGCTTTGAATATGCAAGTGAAAGAAGAAGGTCTAGAGCAACGAGATAACATATTTTATACTAGATGTTTAGTTGAGGGTAAAGTTTGTATGCTCATCATTGACAGTGGTAGTTGCACCAATGCTGCAAGTGAGACAATGGTGGAGAAGCTGAAATTGACTTGTTTAAAACATCCACATCCATATAGACTACAATGGTTTAATGATAGTGGAGAGGTGAAGGTTACTAAACAAGTGAAGATACCATTCTCTATAGGCTGGTATAAAGATGGAGTGTTGTGTGATGTAGTTCCTATGCAAGCTGGGCATATGTTGTTAGGAAGACCATGGCAATTTGATAGGAAGGCGCAGCATGATGGGTATTCAAATAGGTACACATTTACCTATGAAGGAAAGCTGGTTACTCTTGTACCATTATCACCGTTGGAGGTGTATGAAGATCATCGGAAGATGCATGAAAAAAGCAAAGCAAGATTCGACCAAAAGGGGTGCTACTTTAAAAATTAAGGGAAGTGCGAGAGAACATGATAAGGAGAGTGAATGTGAGAAGAAATTGGGAAAGGAGGCCAGAAAAGAAAATAATCAAATAAATGGCCCATTGGTGAGAGAAAACCAAGGAAAGGTGAAACAAACTTTTTATGCGAAACCAAGAGAGCTTAAATTTGCAATATCTAACGAGCAGCCGTTATTGCTCATTAGATATAAAGAAACTTTGTTTACTAATGTTGATGTTTCACTTGACCATTTGCCTTCTAGTTTTGTGTCTATGTTGCAGGATTTTCAAGATGTGTTTCCAGAAGAGCTGCCTAGTGGTTTACCGCCATTAAGGGGAGTTGAACACCAAATCGACTTCATACCTGGTTCGACGATTCCAAATAGACCAGCATATCGAAGTAACCCAATGGAGACCAAGGAGATGCAACGACAAGTGGAGGAGCTGTTGGAGAAAGGCTTGATTAGAGAGAGCTTAAGCCCTTGTGCCGTTCCTGTTTTGCTGGTACCAAAGAAAGATGGCACGTGGAGGATGTGTGTCGATTGTAGGGCTGTAAATAAGATCACGGTGAAGTATCGACATCCCATTCCACGACTTGACGACATGTTGGACGAGTTACATGGTGCAAGGTATTTTACTAAAATTGATCTTATGAGTGGATATCATCAAATTCGTATGAAACCTGGGGATGAGTGGAAAACAGCTTTTAAAACAAAATATGGCCTATATGAGTGGTTAGTAATGCCTTTTGGGTTGTCTAATGCACCGAGTACATTTATGAGATTAATGAACCATGTTTTGAGAGCTTATTTGGGCAGATTTGTTGTTGTTTATTTTGATGACATTCTGATCTATAGTAAGACATTAGATGAGCATTTAGAGCATGTTAGGATAGTGTTGGAAGCTTTGAGAACAGAAAACTTATATGCCAAGCTTAAGAAATGCACATTTTGCATGGATAGGCTTGTTTTTCTTGGCTTTGTTGTGAGTGCACAGGGATTAGAAGTTGATGAAGAGAAAGTGAAAGCTATAAAGGAATGGCCTGTTCCTAAGAACGTGACTGAAGTGAGGAGCTTCCATGGGCTAGCAAGTTTCTATAGAAGATTCGTGAAGGATTTTTCTACCATTGCAGCACCACTCACTAGCATTATCAAAAAGGAGGTTGGATTTCAGTGGGGAGAAGAGCAGCAAAAGGCGTTTGAGAATTTGAAAGGGAAGTTGACATCTGCACCTGTCTTAGCTTTGCCTAATTTTGATTCAATTTTTGAGATTGAATGTGATGCTTCTGGTGTAGGTATTGGGGCTGTGCTGATGCAAGAGAAGAAGCCAATAGCATATTTTAGTGAAAAACTCAATGGTGCACAACTGAGTTATTCTACATATGACAAGGAGTTACATGCTTTGGTGAGGGCGTTGGACGTGTGGGAGCATTACTTGCTGCCAAAGGAGTTCGTGATTTATACTGACCATGAATCCCTCAAGCATTTGAAGGGCCAAGGTAAGTTGAACAAACGGCATGGTAAGTGGATCGAACGAATTGAGAGATTTCCATATGTGATTAAGTACAAGCAAGGTAAAGATAACGTTGTTGCTGATGCGTTGTCTAGGAGATATACATTACTTTCTGTTTTGAGTTCTAAGTTGCTTGGATTTGAGTATATTAAGAACTTGTATGTTGGTGATGTTGATTTTGGCAATGTTTATGTTGCATGTGAACAAGGAGCTTTTAATTCATTTTATAGGCATGAGGGATATTTATTTAAGGGAAATAAATTATGTGTGCCCAGATGTTCCATGCGTGAATTGCTTGTTTTGGAATCTCATTGTGGTGGTTTAATGGGGCATTTTGGTGTGTCTAAGACTTATGATATTCTGCTTGAGCATTTTTATTGGCCATCTATGCGTAAGGATGTTGGGAAGTTATGTTCTGCTTGTATTGCATGTAGACAGGCGAAATCTAAGTCTATGCCTCATGGTCTTTATATGCCATTGCCTGTACCTAGTTCTCCTTGGATTGATATTAGCATGGATTTTGTGCTTGGTTTGCCTAGAACTAAGAGAGGTAGAGATAGTATTTTTGTGGTGGTTGATAGGTTTAGTAAGATGGCACATTTCATTGCATGTCATAAAGCTGATGATGCGAAAGTTGTTGCTGATTTGTTCTTTCGCAATGTTGTGCGCTTACATGGAGTGCCTCGGACTATTGTTTCTGATAGGGATACAAAGTTCTTGTCCCATTTTTGGCGTGTTTTGTGGAGTAGACTAGGAACTAAGCTTTTATTCTCTACTACTTGTCATCCACAAACAGATGGGCAAACTGAAGTTGTGAATCGTACTCTTGGTACGTTATTGCGATCTATAGTGGGTAAGAATTTGGCTACTTGGGAAGATTGTTTACCTTTTATTGAATTTGCTTATAATCGTTCTATTCATTCTTCTACAGGTTATTCGCCATTTGAGCTAGTTTATGGCTTTAATCCACTAACTGTTCTTGATCTTTTGCCATTACCTTCTAATGAACTTGTAAGTTTAGATGGAGAGAAGAAAGCTGACTTGGTGAAAGCTTTACATGAGAAAGCACGAGCTAACATGGAGAAAAAGAACAAGACGTATGCTGATATTGCGAATAGGGGTCGCAAGAAGATGGTGTTTGCTCCTGGAGAGTGGGTTTGGGTGCATTTTCGCAAGGAGAGGTTTCCAAATCAAAGGAAGAATAAGCTGGATGCGCGTGGTGATGGTCCATTTCAAGTCTTGGAGAAGATCAATGACAATGCTTATAAGATTGACTTGCCTGGTGAGTATGGTGTTAGTGCCACTTTTAATGTTTCTGATTTGTCTCCTTATGACGATGCAGATTTGAGGACAAATCTTTTTAAAGAAGGGGAGAATGATGTGAACCAGCATGGGAAGCAAGGCAAGGATCCCTTGGAGCTACAACAAGGACCATTGACAAGGAATAAAGCAAGGAAGTACGGCGTTACTCTTGGATTGCATATTCAAGAATTTATTACAAGAGAGATGACTGAAATTGCTAGGGATAAGTGCGAGAAGGAACTTGAAGGTCATTCGAAGCTGATTACGTTGCTGGGTGTATGCATGGATGAAGCAGAAGCAAATTGAAGATTTGTAGCGCTCGCTACCATTATCAAAGTCGCGCTCGCGACATTCAGTTAGCCGAAGATACTTTTGTGTTTTGTGGAAGTTAATTTTGGAGCACATCATGGAGGAAGATAGTGGAGAATCAGCCCGAACCATAAGCAGGTTGTGGTTTCGTCCCTGAGGTTGTGGTTTCTGCTGGAACTATTGAGGCATACGAGAATGTGGTTGGTTTTTAAAGACTTGGCAGTTATTTTTGTTATTTTAGCTTGTTTCCCTGTTGGGATAGGATTTCTGACTTAGTATTTGTTTTCCTTTTCCAACTAGGTTTAGGTTTTTGCCTTACACTATAAATAAGGCCTTAAATTCTTATATCAGACACTTTTTTTGTTTTTTTGACAAATTTAATTCAGATTTGCTTTATGCAAATTTCGGCCTTCTTTGAGAGAGTGAGAGTTTGCTTCTTTCATTGATTGCATCACGAATCAGACCAACTTATCAATTTCGATTGTGGCGTTCTTCTGATCCGTTCTACAAAATCCTTCCGTTATTAGTGTTCTAGCTTCGCTAAGCTTAGGGTGCTATAGAGGGTGGTTTATCCACGTTCTTGGAATCTATATCAGAGGTGCGACGGGGTTTGAGGACTAAGTGCCATAGGGTTCCGCGTCAGTGTTGCCACACGTCCAATGCTCTCACCAAGGCATACAACTCCTTTTCATAGGTTGAATAATTGAGATGTGCTCCGTTCAACTTCTCGCTGAAATAGGCTATTGGTTTCTTCTCTTGCATCAACACAGCCCCAATACCTATGCCAGAAGCATCACACTCAATTTCAAAAGTTTTATCAAAGTTAGGTAAAGATAATATAGGAGCGGATGTTAACTTCCCTTTTAAGGAGTCAAAAGCTTTCTGTTGCTCCTCTCCCCACTTGAACCCAACTTCCTTCTTAATAATTCCTGTGAGTGGTGCTGCAATCGTAGAGAAATCGCGCACAAACCTCCTGTAAAAGCTTGCAAGGCCATGAAAGCTCCTCACATCTGAAATAGATTTAGGAATAGGCCACTCCTTTATAGCTTTCACCTTCTCTTCATCTACCTCAATTCCCTGTGCACTCACAACAAAACCAAGGAAAACAAGTCTATCTATACAAAATGTGCACTTCTTAAGTTTAGCATACAAGCTCTCTTTCCTCAAAACCTGCAGAACCAACCTAACATGCTCAATATGTTCGTCGAGAGACCTGCTATAGATCAAGATATCATCAAAGTAAACAACAACAAATTTTCCTAAGTATGCATGCAACACATGATTCATTAGCCTCATAAACGTACTAGGTGCATTGGACAAACCAAAAGGCATAACTAACCATTCATACAAACCATACTTTGTCTTAAATGCAGTTTTCCATTCATCACCAGGTTTCATCCTAATCTGATGATATCCACTCATAAGATCAATTTTTGTAAAGTACCTGGCACCATGAAGCTCATCCAACATGTCATCTAGCCGAGGTATAGGATGCCTGTACTTCACTGTGATCTTGTTAACTGCTCTACAATCAACACACATTCGCCAAGTGCCATCCTTCTTTGGAACAAGCAGCACAGGAACAGCACATGGACTTAAACTCTCTCTCACCAGTCCCTTCTCCATAAGCTCGTCAATTTGCCTTTGCATTTCCTTTGTTTCCATTGGATTGCTTCGGTAAGCTGGTCTATTTGGAATGCTAGAACCAGGTATGAAATCTATCTGATGCTCGATACCCCTCAACGGTGGCAATCCACTAGGTAGCTCATCTGGAAAGACATCACTGAATTCCTGCATCATAGACTTAAAACTAGAAGGCAAACAAGAAAGATTAATATCAGTGTTAGTAAATAAAATCTCCTTATATCTTATAAGCAACACGGGCTGCCCTAAAGAAATAGCACTCTTAACCTCTCTCGCTCTCACATAAAAAGTCTGTTTTGCCCTCCCCTCTTGCATCTTTTCTCTCACCAATGGGCCATTTATTGGTCTTGATTCTTTTCCAGCCTCTTTACCCTTAGATTCACACTTTTCTCTCATTTTTTCCGCAGAACTCAAGCTCTCACTCCCCGTTGTAGCCAAGGCCGAAGCCTCCCTCGCCCTCTCCAGCATCTTTATTTGATCAGCATATACCTCTTGAGGTGATAAAGGAGCGAGTATAACCTTCTGTCCTTCATAAGTGAAGGAGTACTTGTTATTGAACCCATCATGTTGCACCTTTCTATCATATTGCCACGGTCTACCTAACAACATATGGCTTGCCTGCATAGGTACCACATCACAGAAGATCTCATCCTTGTACCTACCAATGGAAAATGGTATAACTACCTGGCGTGTAACCTTAACCTCACCACAATCATTCAACCATTGCAATCTGTATGGCTTAGGATGTTTAATAGAAGCCAAGCCCAATTTCTCCACCATATATACACTAGCCACATTTGTGCAACTACCCCAGTCAATAATGAGAGTACACACTTTTCCATTAACCAAACACCTAGTGTGAAATATGTTTTCCCGTTGTTCTAGACTTTCTTCCTTAACCTGGATATTCAAAGCACGCCTAGCAAAAGGCATCTCACCACGTTCAGCAAGCAACACATTATCAACAAACACATCCGAATCATCACAGTCATTATGAGCATCAATCAATTCAGTCATATTAGCATCTATCTCATCATCACTATGATCAGAATCAGACACTACACCCCCATCAGCAGTTGCTATCATAACTCTTTTATTAGGACATTGAGATGCAATATGTCCTTTTCCCAAACATTTAAAACATTTTATCTCTCTAGTAGGGTTAGAAGAGTTAGAAGTACCTGACTGTTCCTTGTTATTCCCTTGAGAAGGTCCTTTGTTAGTGGCCACCGAATCTTTGCCCCCTTGGATTGGGCTTTTATAATCTTTCTTTTCTCCACTTCTATAGCCTGGAAATCCACCACCACTGTTTGAGGACTTGTATGTGAGTTTAAGATTATTTCTGCCCTTGTGTCGCCTTTCTATTTTCATTGCTTTATCAACCATATCCTCCATGGTATTGTATTGGTACATGTCAAGTTCTTCAGCAATGTAGTGGTTAAGGCCACCTAGAAACCTGGACATCAACATTTGCTCATCCTCCTCAATATGAGCCCTAGCTATCATCATCTCCATCTCCTTGTGGTATTCTTCCACACTCTTTCCTCCTTGCACCAGTCTTGCCAACCTGTTGTACAAATCCCTATAATAGTGCGAAGGAATAAATCTTTGGCGCATCAACTCTTTCAAGTAGTCCCATGGTGGAACTGCCCTTAAGCCCTTATTCCTCCTAGTGGATTTCAATTGATCCCACCAGAAAGAGGCATAACCCGTGAACTCAACGGCGGAAATATGAGACTTCTTCTCCTCGGTATAGTTATGACACTCAAAGATTTGCTCAGTTTTTCTCTCCCATTCAATGTATTCTTCAGCATTGTTATTCCCTTTAAATTCAGGAACTTTCATCTTTATGGAGCTCAAGTCACCGTCAATTGTGTTGGTTTGGTATGTCTCGGTGTCATCATCATTTCTGCCAAGCCTAGCATCTCCACCTCTATTCCACCCTACGCCTGTTCTATTACCTCCATGAACTTCTCCTCTCCCCCTCCCTTGTCCGACATTATCTTCTGTATCATCAACTTCACCTCGAACTTGAGGTTCTCGGACTTGTGGTCTATCGGGGTTAAGAATTCGATGAGCCATTCTCGTAGAAGTAGAAGCCTGTGAGACTTTCAAACTCTCCATAATTACGGTCATCCTCTCAAGAGCCCTACTGAGCCTTTGTAACTCACCACTGACTGACTTCTTAAAGATCTCATAATCGTTACCCATGTCCGATTCACTTTCACCAGTACTATCCACCACATTTTTGTCTTTACTCATCCTACCTTAAATCAACAAAGAACAAAGAAACTAGCAAATATTGTGTTAGAATAGAAAGCACTCAAGTGTCTGCACACTTACCACTCTTTTGCTGATTCTTCAATTGCACTTCAGAAACTAAGGTCAACAAACTAACCACAAGGTGCGTTTAATGAAACAAAGAAAAAACCCTAAGGAAAGAAGGAAGCGCACAAAAACTAGAAAGAAGACACTGACAATTTGGAAAGTAACACCAGAACTAGGTGGTGTGCTACTTGAAAATATCACCTAGAGTATAGACACAAGCAAATAATACTCCAGCAATGTCAAGGAAATAAAAACAAGCTTAAACCAAAAAGGAAACTTAGAATTCAAATAAAAACGAATCTGGAAAATTTTGAATTTAATTCACTTCAAAGTAAATTAAATATGGATCTATTAAAATCTACCCAAAAAGGCAAGTATCAAGACCCACAAATAGAGAGAGAAAAAAAAATCAAATAAAATTCAATAGGCAGATTTCTTTTGTCTCTAATCTGGATTCAACCCAATTCAAATTTCAAATTTCCAAATTGATTCCCACAAACTACAGCAATCAATTGAGATAGGTACGGAAATATAGATACAATCACAATTTCTGCCAGAACAAGATAAGGCAAAGGGAATTTTTTTTTTTTTTCGTTTTTTTTTTTTTTTTTTTTTGTATTGTGATTTTTTTTTTTTGTGATGCACGAAGAAAAAGAAAACTCAGAAAAAAAAAACTCAGAAAAAAAGGAAAACTCAATAACGAAGAAAAGGAAAACTCAGAAAAAAAACTCTAGATCCTGAGATAAATAAGAATTTACCTCACTTTGACTCTGATACCAACTGACGCGGAACCCTATGGCACAAGCCTCAAACCCACACACACAAGTAGATATAGAATCCAAAGATCTGATAAACCCACCTCCTATGGCACCCCACACTTAGAGAAGCTGAAACACCAATGATCGAAGGATTTAGATGAGAATCCGACAAACGCCACAACGAATAGTTGATAAGTTAGCCAAGATTCCTGGTGCAATTGATGAAAGCAAATCCTCACTCTCACTCAAAGCAATACACGCCAAAGGCATGAAAATAATTCTGATAATTTTGATTCAAAGTTGTCTCTTACAATTGTTTCTTATCCTTATATAGTAAGGAGAAAAAAAATTAAAACCCTAAGACACTCTTCTTGGGCCTGACTTAAACACATAAGGCCCAAGCCCAATCATATACTAAAATAACACATAAGTATTAAAACATAAGCCCAAAACATGGCCCAACACTCTAAAACTGAAAAGGTAAAATATGGTCAGAATACAAGCCCAAACAAAGTTAAAATAAAACAAGTGTTAAATCATAAAAATGTAGCAAGCCCATCATATCAATGCTGAATAAATTAGACAGCGCTATCTCCATTACACACTTTAAGCAAGGTGAGTAGCTTAGGTGTGTCTTCAAGCTTCACGAGACATTTGCTAAAGGCAAGCTCAGTCAATTCTTGTGTTACTTGTTCTTGAATGTGTAAGTTCATAGTTGCTTTAAGCTTCTTAGCTTTGCTCCTTGTCACTGGTCCGCTAGGGAGCACCAATGGATCCTTGCTTCCTTGATTCTCGTGTGATTGTGTTTGCTGGTTCGTATCACGAACCATCCAGCTTACCAGTGAGGAGACAAAGGAATTGCAAAAGCAAGTTGATGAGTTGCTAGCTAAGGGACATATCAGGGAGAGTCTCAGTCCATGCACAGTGCCTATTCTGTTGGTTCCAAAGAAAGATGGAACAATGCGCATGTGTGTTGATTGTCGTGCACTGTAAAGTATCGCCATCCTATTCCTAGATTAGATGATATGCTTGAAGAGTTATGTGGTGCTGTTTTCTTTACCAAAATGGATTTGAAAAGTGGTTATCATCAAATTAGGATGAAGCTTGGTGATGAGTGGAAAACGGCCTTTAAGACTAAAAATGGTTTATATGAATGGTTGGTGATGCCTTTTGGCTTAACTAATGGACCTAGCACATTTATGAGATTAATGAACCATGTTTTGCGTGATTACCTAGGTAAGTTTGTGGTTGTGCAATTTGATGATATATTGATTTATAGCCGAAACTTGGATGATCACATTAGGCATGTTGAACTTGTTCTACAGAAGTTGCGTGAACATGAATTATATGCTAATCTTAAGAAAAGCACATTTTGTACTGATAGTGTCATAGTCCTAGGATTTATTGTTAGTTCACGTGGAGTTGAGGTAGATACTGAAAAGGTTAAGGCTATCCAAGAATAGCCTACACCTAAGAATGCTAATGAGGTGAGATCCTTTCATAGATTAGCAAGCTTCTATAGGAGGTTTGTTAGAGATTTCAGCACTATTGCGACACCACTAAATGAGATTATTAAAAAGGCTGTAGGGTTTAAATGGGATAAAGAACAGGAACTTGCATTTAACACATTGAAAGGGAAACTTACTACTGCTTCTGTTTTAAGGCTACCTAATTTTTCTAAAACCTTTGAAATTGAATGTGATGCTTATGGGATTGGTATTGGTGCTGTTCTTATATAGAAAGGCCGACCCATAGCATATTTCAATGAGAAGCTAGGTGGCGCACATTTTAGCTATCCAACCTATGACAGGGCCCTTGAAGTTTGGGAACACTACTTGCTGCCTAATGAGTTTGTGATTCATGCCGACCATCAGTCTCTCAAACACTTGAACGGACAAGGTAAGTTGAACAAGCAGCATTGTAAGTGGGTTGAGTATCTCGAAATCTTTCCTTATGTGATTAAATACAAGCAAGGTAAAGAGAATGTGGTTGCTAATGCATTATTTAGACGTTATGCATTGAATTCCATGCTTAGTTCTAAGTTGTTAGGGTTTGAGCATTTGAAAGTTATGTATGAGAATGATACTGATTTTTCTGATGTATTTAAGGCATGTGAACATGGAGCATTTAATAAGTTTTACTTGCATGATGGGTTTCTTTTTAGGGGAAACAAATATGCATACCCAAATCTTCAGTGCGCGGGTTGCTTGTTAGAGAATCGCATTCAGGAGGGTTAATGGGACATTTTGGTGTGCAAAAGACTTTAGACATGTTGAATGAACACTTTTATTGGCCTAATATGCGAAAATATGTGGAGAAAATTTGTGCTCAATGCTTTGCATGTAAACAGGTTAAATCTTTGTCCTTGCCACATGGGTTGTATACTCCTTTATCTGTACCTACTGAACCTGGAACTGATATATCTATGGATTTTATGATAGGTTTACCTAGGAAAAAAAGAGGTAGGGATTCAGTGTTTGTTGTTGTAGATCGCTTTAGTAAGATGGCACATTTTATTCCCTGTCATAAAACTGATGATGCAACGAACATAGCTCATTTGTTTTTTAGGGAAGTAGTCCGTTTGCACGGTATACCTAGGACTATTGTTTCTTATAGAGATTCTAAGTTCCTTAGTCATTTCTGGCGTGTTTTGTGGTGGAAATTGGGTACTAAACTTTTATTTTCTACTACGTGTCATCCACAAACAGATGGTCAAACTAAAGTTGTTAATAGGACTTTAGAAACTATGCTTCGTGCTATTGTGGGTTGGAATTTAAAAACTTGGGAAGAATGTTTGCCATATGTTGAATTTGCTTCTAATCGCGCTGTCCATTCTTCTACTGATTATTCACCTTTCGAGATTGTGTATGTTTTAATCCATTAACTGTATTAGATTTCATGCCGTTACCTTTGAACGAGTTGTCTAGTTTAGATGAAAAAGTGGAGGCTGAAATGGTTAAATCAATACACATGAAAGCACGTGAGCATATTGAGAAGCATAATAGAATGTACGAGAATCATACCAATAAGGATTGCAAGAAAATTGTATTTAGACTAGGTTATTGTGTTTGGATCCATAGGCGAAAGAAATGGTTTCCAAATCAAAGGAAATCAAAACTCGATGCACGAGGGGATGGGCTATATCAAGTGCTAGAATGAATCAATGACAACACATACATAATTGATCTGCGAGGTGAGTTTGGTGTAAGTACTACCTTTAATGTTTCTGATTTGTCTCCTTTGATTTTGGTACAGATTCGAGGACAAATCCTTTTCAAGAGGGGGGGATGATGTAAGCAAAACTAACAACACAAAAAATGATGAGCTAGCATTGCCTCAAGGACCAATTACAAGATTGAGATCCAAGAAGTTGAAGGAAGCACTTCAAGGATTCATGAAGGAATATATTGAACCTTTGCAAGTTCATTTTGAAGTTGAAGAACAATCTGGCCATTCCCAGTCAACTAGGTTGCATGTGTCCTTACTGACGATTCAAATTTCCATCACTAATTCTGTAGTGGGTAGTTATTTAGCAGTCGGTAGTTAACCAGTAGTGGGTAATTATACAGTAGTGGAAAGTGGCATAGATCATGGGTCCATACATAGTAGTGGGTAGTGGCATAGATCATGGGTCCATGCATAGTAGTGGGAAGTGGCAAATATATGGGTCTTTATTTGGGTTTTTACTTATTATTTATTTTAGGCTAGGCTGCCCTAGAGTATATAAAGCATTTTTTTTTCCCATTTTGTACACAGATTATCAATTATTCAATACAATTGCTTTATGTGATTCTTCTTTGAGAGCTTAAGAGAGATCTAGGTTCTTGACATTGCATCACGAATAAGGTTTGATACTAACTTGTATGGTTCCTATTCTTGCTGCTCTTAAAATCAATCAGTTATATGTGTTCTTAATTGCATGTTAATTAAGGGTGCTTTGAGATTGGGGAATTATTTTCTGAACTAAGTTCTTTTTACTAGGGTATGTGTCGTTTCAGTCTCTAATAGGCTGGGGTACCACATCATCCACAAATAGATGGCCAAACTGAAGTTGTTAATAGGACTTTAGGAACTATGCTTCGTGCTATTGTGGGTAGGAACTTGAAAACTTGGGAGGAATGTTTGCCATATGTTGAATTTGCTTATAATCGTGCTGTCCATTCTTTTATTGGTTATTCACCTTTTGAGATTATGTATGGTTTTAATCCATTCACTGTATTAGATTTAATGCCCTTACCTTTGAACAAGTTGTCTAATTTAAATGAAAAAGTGAAGTCTGAAATGGTTAAATCAGTACACATGAAAGCACATGAGCATATTGAGAAGTGTAACAGGATGTATGAGAAACAGGCCAATAAGGGTCGCAAGTAAGTTGTATTCAGACCAGGTGATTGGATTTGGATCCATATGCAAAAGGAAAGGTTTCCGAATCAAAGGAAGTCAAAACTCGATGCACGAGGGGATGGACCATATCAAGTGCTGAAACGGATTAATGACAATGCATACATAATTGATCTGCCCGGTGAATTTGGTGTAAGTGCTACCTTTAATGTTTCTGATTTGTCTCCTTTTGATTTTGGTACAGATTCGATGACGAATCCTTTTCAAGAGGGAGGAGATGATGTAAGCACAACAAAAAACACCAAAAATAATGAGCTTGCATTGCCTCAAGGACCAATTACAAGGTTGAGATCCAAGAGGTTGAAGGAAGCACTTCAAGGATTAATGAAGGGATATGTTGAAACTTTGCAAGTTCATTTTCAAGTTGAAGAACAATCTGGCCATTCCAAGTCAATTAGGCCGAATGTGTCCTTATTAACGATTCAATTAGGCCGAATCTGGCCATTTCAAGTGGTTAGTTATTGAGTAGTGGATAGTTAACCAGTAGTGGGTAGTTATCCAGTAGTGGATAGTAGCATAAATCATGGATCCATGCATAGTAGTGGGTAGTGATATAGATCATGGGTCTTTATTTAATTAGACTAGGCTTCCCTAGGGTATATAAAGCATCTCTTTTTTCATATTGTAGACAGATTATTAATTATTCAATACAATTGTTTTACGCGATCTTTCTTTGAGAGCTTTAGAGAGATATCGATTCTTAACATTGCATTACGAATAAGGTTTGATACTAACTTGGATGATTCTTATTCTTGCTAGTCTTAAAATCAATCAGTTATAAGTGTTCTTAATTGTAATTTAATTAATGGTGCTTTAGATTGAGAATTATTTTTCTGAACTAAGTTCTTTTTACTAGGGTATGTGTCGTTGCAGTCTCTAATAGACTGGGATTCCGCATCAATTAGTATCAGAGCTACGCTTAGTAATAATTTCTTTACTATCCTTTGTGTATTTTCTTCAATTTTTCATGATCTTTCCTGACGCGGAACCCTATGGCACAAGCCTCAAACCCACACGCACAAGTAGATATGGAATCCAAAGATATGATAAACCTACCTCCTATGGCACCCCACACTTAGAGAAGCTGAAACACCAATGATTGAAGGATTTAGATGAGAATCCAACAAACGCCACAACGAATAGTTGATAAGTTAGCCAAGATTCCTGGTGCAATTGATGAAAGCAAATCCTCACTCTCACTCAAAGCAATACACGCCAAAGGCATGAAAGAAGTTCTGAAAAGTTTGATTAAAAGCTCCCTCTTACAATTGTTTCTTATCCTTATATAGTAAGGAGAAAAACAAATAAAACCCTAAGACACTCTTCTTGGGCCTGACTTAAACACATAAGACCCAAGCCTAATCACACACTAAAATAACACATAGGTATTAAAATATAAGCCCACAACATGGCCCAACACTCTAAAACTTAAAAGATAAAATATGGCCAAAATACAAGCCCAAACAAAACTAAAATAAAACAAGTGTTTAAATAATAAAACTAGCAAGCCCATCATAACAAAGTTGAATCTTCACAAAAGCCTTACTTGATCTTCACTTTAGGCTTTCCTTTATGTAGTTTTAGCCCATAGGTTTGATTAGGCTCCCTCAGCCTATGATTGCAAGTGTTGCACCAAATCTGTCCCATATGAATTAAAGCACGCCCCAAATATATATGGATTATATGAATATGATTTTGAACTACTCTTGGATCCATTGGAATGATATAAGTTTGCTCCACACCATTGTTAGAAATTTGTCCTATTGGATCCGTATCATTCCCTCTTTCTTTAGAAAAGATTCGTCCTCGAATCTTGCTGATATTTATGTCAAGAAGGAAAGCTTTAGGCACCCATGTATCTTCAAAGACCTCCTTTTGAATAGGTGGAAATAGTATAAAACTTTCATCATGGATGTTTTCATCAACAACCTGCACATCAAGAACAAATGAACTAGACATAAAAATATTAGTCATAGAAATATCATGTGGATGTGACCCATTCTCCTCTACAACTTCCAAAACAGTCTTATTCACCTCCTCCACCTCATCAATCATGTGCTCCCCATGTCCACCATCATTCACAACCTCTTCTATAAGCTCATTAATGGAATTTTCAAGAACAACTACATTAGATGATTGCATTACAACTTCCTCTTCAATTTGAATCTCTATGGAAGTTGACATTGGAACTTTAGCCTCTTCTTTCTCCTTTTCTTTCTCCATCTTCCCTCCTTGAACTAGTCTTGATTCTTTTCCAGCCTCGTTACCCTCAAACTCACTCTTTTCTCTCATTTTTTCCACAGAACTCAAGCTCTCACTCATCTTTGTAGCCAAGGCCGAAGCCTCCCTCTCCCTCTCCAGCATTTTTATGTGATCGGCATATACCTCTTGAGGTGATAAAGGAGCGAGTATAAGCTTCTGTCCTTCATGAGTGAAGGAGTACTTGTTATTGAGCCCATAATGTTGCACCTTTCTATCATATTGCCACGGCCTACCCAACAATATATGGCTTGCCTGCATAGGTACCACATCGCACAAGATCTCATCCTTATACCTACCAATAGAAAATGGTATAACCACCTGGCGTGTAACTCTGACCTCACCACAGTCGTTCAACCATTGCAATCTGTATGGCTTAGGGTGTTTAATAGAAGCCAAGCCCAATTTCTCCACCATATACACACTAGCCACATTTGCACAACTACCTCCATCAATAATGACAGTACACACTTTTCCATTAACCAAACACCTAGTGTGAAATATGTTTTCCCGCTGTTTCAGGCTTTCTTCCTTAACCTGCATATTCAGAGCACGCCTAGCAACAAGCATCTCACAATGTGCAGCAAGCAACACATTATTAACAAACACATCCGAATCATCACAGTCATTATTGCAATTATGAGTTCTTTGAGGTATTCTTGTAGAAGTGGACGCTGGTGAGATATTCTGATCTTTACTCATCCTACCTTTAATCAACAAAGAACAAAGAGAACTAGCAAATATTGTGTTAGAAAAGAAAGAACTCAAGTGTTTGCACACTTACCACTCTTTTGCTGATTCTTCAATTGCACTTCAGAAACTAAGGTCAACCAACTAACCACAAGGTGCGTTTAATGAAACAAAAAAAAAAAGAAAACCTAAAGAAAGAACGAAGAGCGCAAAAACTAGAAAGAAGACACTGACAATTTGGAAAGTAACACACGAACTAGGTTTTGTGCTACTTGAAAATATCACCTAGAGTATAGAACCAAGCAAACAATACTCCAGCAATGTCAAGGAAGCAAAAGCAAGTTTAAATCAAAAAAGAAACTTTGAATTCAAATAAAAACGAACCTGGACAAAAGTTTGAAATTAATTCACTTCAAAGCAAATTAAATATGGATCTAATTAAATCTACCCAAAAAGGAAAGTATCAAAACACTGCAAATAGAATCAGAAAAAAAAAAAATGTAAATTTCTCTCAGATCAGAGACATGGACGAAAATTCTGGTGTTAAAAGAAGGGATTGACTGATAAATCAATGTAGATGCAATTGCCTTAAATGTGCACTTTAGGGAATAGGCAGAATTTCTTTTATCTCATAATCTGGATTCAACCCAATTCAAAATTCAAAATTCAAAATTAATTCCTATAATTGACTGCAATCAATTGAAATAGGTAAGGCAATATGGACGAAAAAAAAAGTATATCACAATTTCGGCCAGATCAAGATAAATAAGGCAAAGGCGATTTTTTTTTTTTTTTTTGGATTTCAATTTTTTTTTTTTTTAGATTAATAATCAAGAAGGTGCAGCCATGGATACAAAAGCTTTCACCGAAATCAACAAGAAAGACAAAGGAAAACTCAAAAAACCCCTAGATCCTAAGATAAATAAGAATTTACCTCACTTTGGCTCTGATACCAACTGACGCGGAACCCTATGGCACAAGCCTCAAACCCACACGCACAAGTAGATATGGAATCCAAAGATATGATAAACCTACCTCCTATGGCACCCCACACTTAGAGAAGCTGAAACACCAATGATTGAAGGATTTAGATGAGAATCCAACAAACGCCACAACGAATAGTTGATAAGTTAGCCAAGATTCCTGGTGCAATTGATGAAAGCAAATCCTCACTCTCACTCAAAGCAATACACGCCAAAGGCATGAAAGAAGTTCTGAAAAGTTTGATTAAAAGCTCCCTCTTACAATTGTTTCTTATCCTTATATAGTAAGGAGAAAAACAAATAAAACCCTAAGACACTCTTCTTGGGCCTGACTTAAACACATAAGACCCAAGCCTAATCACACACTAAAATAACACATAGGTATTAAAATATAAGCCCACAACATGGCCCAACACTCTAAAACTTAAAAGATAAAATATGGCCAAAATACAAGCCCAAACAAAACTAAAATAAAACAAGTGTTTAAATAATAAAACTAGCAAGCCCATCATAACAAAGTTGAATCTTCACAAAAGCCTTACTTGATCTTCACTTTAGGCTTTCCTTTATGTAGTTTTAGCCCATAGGTTTGATTAGGCTCCCTCAGCCTATGATTGCAAGTGTTGCACCAAATCTGTCCCATATGAATTAAAGCACGCCCCAAATATATATGGATTATATGAATATGATTTTGAACTACTCTTGGATCCATTGGAATGATATAAGTTTGCTCCACACCATTGTTAGAAATTTGTCCTATTGGATCCGTATCATTTCCGTTCGGGATACCTATTAAAGTCGAATACATTGTTTCGTTGTTGTTCAAATCTAATTTTACCCTAAATTCTTGTTTAGGCGGAATTACTACCTTCAATGGTTTGGTTTGTGCTTTCTGCCCTAATTCGTATGCTCCTATTCTAACACTCTTAGAATAGTTTTTGCAGTGTTTTACTTTAGTCCATATAAAAAAAATACCAAAAAGAAGAAAAAAAAAGAAAAAGAATTTTTGCAACCTTGGGTCAATTGTTGAAACTTCGTTCTGATATTGATACCTACTGATATAAATCATATTTCATATACATTGAACATATTTCTGGGCTTGAGATTTGAAATACATATTTGGGGTAGGTTTAGGGCCAATTTGGGTAGTATTTTCACAAAACAGTTGTACTTAATACTTGCTGTTTTAAGTTTATATTTTGTTTGCTTGCTTTGAATTGTTTTTATTGAGTCAATATTAACATCAGTTAACCTAGGATCGCATGCTTAGGGAAAACTTTGTGTTAAGCACATCCGTCTTGTCAATTTTTGATTCTTAGTTTATCAATTTGGTGTCTTTCTGTCTGTTGGTTCCTTATACTTAGTTTGACAAATTGCACATTGTTGAACATCTAATTACACTTAGTACACGAAATTTCACTTTTGTGTGTAAATCAATCCGTTTGTTCATTTTAGTCACTTTGCATCTAGTGTTGTTTCATATATTTTCTTGTTAGGTGTTTCATTGCTTTCCTTATTATTTGAATCATACAAGCTTGGCTTATTGAGTCTTTATTCTGAAGTGTAATTTTGAGATACCAAGTGAGTGCTCTTGAAGTTTGGGAATACTACTTGCTGCCTAATGAGTTCGTGATTCATACCGACCATCAGTCTCTCAAACACTTGAAGGGATAAGGCAAGTTGAACAAGCGGCATGGTAAGTGAGTTGAGTATCTCAAAATCTTTCCTTATGTGATTAAATACAAGCAAGGTAAAGAGAATGTGGTAGCTGATGCATTATCTAGATGTTATACATTGACTTCCATGCTTAGTTCTAGTTTGTTAGGGTTTGAGCATTTGAAAGACATGTATGAGAATGATACTGATTTTTCTGATGTATTTAAGGCATATGAACATGAGGCGTTTAACAAGTTTTATTTGCATGATGGGTTTCTTTTTAGGGGGAAACAAATATGCATACCCAATTGTTCAGTGCACGAGTTGCTTGTTAGAGAATCGCATTCAGGGGGGTTAATGGGACATTTTGGTGTGCAAAAGACTTTAGACATGTTGAATGAAGACTTTTATTGGCCTAACATGCAAAAATATATTGATAAAATTTGTGTTCAATGCTTTGTATGTAAACAGGCTAAATCTAAGTCCTTGCCACATGGGTTGTATACTCCTTTGCATGTACCTACTGAACCTTGGACTGATATCTCTATGGATTTTGTGATAGGTTTAACTAGGACAAAACGAGGTAGAGATTCGGTGTTTGTTGTTGTAGATCGCTTTAGTAAGATGGCACATTTTATTCCATGTCATAAAACTGATGATGCAACAAACATAGCTGATTTATTTTTTAGGGAAGTAGTCTGTTTGCATGGTATACCTAGGACTATTGTTTCTTATAGAGATTCTAAGTTTCTTAGTCATTTCTGGTGTGTTTTGTGGGGGAAATTGGGTACTAAACTTTTATTTTCTACTACTTGTCATCCACAAACAGATAGCTAAACTGAATTTGTTAATAGGACTTTAGGAACTATGCTTCGTGCTATTGTGGGAAGGAACTTAAAAACTTGGGAAGAATGTTTGCCATATGTTGAATTTGCTTATAATCGCGCTGTCCATTCTTCTACTGGTTATTCACCTTTTGAGATTGTGTATGGTTTTAATCCATTAACTGTATTAGATTTAATGCCTTTACCATTGAACGAGTTGTATAATTTAGATGGAAAAGCGAAGGCTGAAATGGTTAAATCAATACACATGAAAGCGCGTGAGCATATTGAGAAGCGTAACAAAATGTACGAGAAACAGGCCAATAAGGGTCGCAAGAAAGTTGTATTTAGACCAGGTGATTGGGTTTGGATCCATATGCGAAAGGAGAGGTTTCCTAATCTAAGGAAATCAAAACTGGATGCACGAGGGGATGGACCATATCAAGTGTTGAAATGGATCAATGACAACGCATACATAATTGATCTGCCACGTGAGTTTGGTGTAAGTTCTACCTTTAATGTTTTTTATTTGTCTCCTTTTGATTTTGGTACAGATTCGATGACGAATCCTTTTTAAGAGGGAGGGGATGATGTAAGCACAACCAACAACACAAAAAATGATGAGCTAGCATTGCCTCAAGGACCAATTACAAGGTTGAGATCCAAGAGGTTGAAGGAAGCACTTCAAGGATTCATGAAAGAATATGTTGAATCTTTGCAAGTTCATTCTGAAGTTAAAGAACAATCTGGCCATTCCAAGTCAATTAGGCCGAATGTGTCCTTATTGACAATTCAAATTTTGTATTTATAGTGGGTAGTTATTTAGCAGTTGGTAGTTAACCAGTAGTGGGTAGTTAATCAGTAATGGGTAGTTATCCAGTAGTGAATAGTTAACCAGTAGTGGGTAGTTATCCAGTAGTGGATAGTAGCATAGATCATGGATCCATGCAGAGTATTGGGTAGTAGCATAGATCATGGGTCCATGCAGAGTAGTGGAAAGTGGCAAAGATCATGGGTCTTTATTTAGGTTATATAAAGCATCTCTTTTTCCATATTGTAGACAAATTATCAATTATTCAATACAATTGCTTTATGCATTTCTTCTTTGAGGGCTTAAGAGATATCTTGGTTCTTGACATTGCATCACGAATAAGGTTTGATACTAACTTGTATGTTTCTTATTCTTGCTGCTTGTAAAATCAATCAGTTATAAGTGTTCTTATTTGCATGTTAATTACGGGTACTTTAGATTGGGGAGTTGTTTTCTGAACTAAGTTCTTTTTACTAGGGTATGTGTCGTTTCAGTCTCCAATAGTCTGGGGTTCCGCAACAGAGAGTAAGGATTTGCTTTCATTAATTGCACCAAGAATCTTGGCTAACTTATCAACTATTCGTTGTGGCGTTTATTGGATTCTCATCTAAATCCTTCAATCATTGGTGTTTCGGCCATATCAAGATAAATAAGGCAAAGACTTTTTTTTATGGATTTCGAATTTTTCTTCCAATAGAGATTAGATAGTGATTCCTAATCAAGAAGGTGCAGCCATGGACACACAAATTTTACCGAAATCAACAAGGAAGAAAACGAAAAACTCAAAAATCCTAAAAACTAAAATAAATCAGAATTTACCTCACTTTGGCTTTGATATCAACTTATGTGAAACCCTATGGCACAAGCCTTAAACCCACTCGTACAAGTAGATATGGAATACAAAGATTTTATAAACCCACCTCCTATGGAACCCACACTTAGAGAAGCGAAACACCAATGATCGAAGGATTTAATTGAGAATCTGACAAACGCCACAATGAATAGTTGATAAGTTTGCCAAGATTCTTGGTGCAATTGATGAAAGCAAATCCTCACTCTCACTAAAAGCAATACACGCCAAAGGCATGAAAAAGAATTCTGAAATTTTAGATTCAAACATGTCTCTTACAAGTATTTCTTATCCTTATATAGTAAGGAGAGAAAATAAAAATCTAAAATACTTTTCTTAGGCTTGGCCGAACCACACACAAGACCCAAGTCCAATCACACACTAAAATAACATATCTAATATATAAGTATTAAAACATAAGCTCAAAACGTGGCCCAGTACTCTAAAACTTAAAAATAAAATATGGCCAGAATACAAGTCCAAGCAAAGCCAACATAGAACAAGTGTTTAAATAATAAAACATAGCAAGCCCATTATAACAATACCGAATAAATTAGGCAGTGTCTATCTCCATTACACACCTCAAGCAAGGTGATTAGCTTAGGTGTGTCTTCAAGTTTCCGAGACATTTGCTAATGGCAAGCTTAGTCAATTCATGTGTTATTTGTTCTTGAATGTATAAGTTCATAGTTGCTTCAAACTTCTTAGCTTTGCTCCTTGTCACTAGTCCACTAGGAAGCACCAATGGATCCTGCTTCCTTGATTTTCATATGATTGTGCTTGCTGGTTCGTATCAAAGTGGATTTCATCATAACACGAAGTTGTTAACATCCTGGAGCTGCATTGTAGTCTTGAAGATAGCCAGATGGCTTTGGAGTCTGCCATCTTTTATACGGATCCAATAGGGTAAATTTCTAACAATGGTGTGGAGCAAACTTATGTCATTCAAATGGATCTAAAAGGAGATCAAAATCATATTCATATGATCCATATATATTTGGGGCATGCTTCAACTCATATGGAGCAGATTTAGTGCAACACGTGCAATCATAGACTTAGGGAGCCTAATCAAACCTATGGGCTAAAACTACACAAAGGGAAGCCTAAAGTAAAGATCAAGAAAGACTTTTGTGAAGATTCAGCTTTGTTATGATGGTCTTACTATGTTTTATTATTTAAATACTTGTTTTATTTTAGTTTTGTTGTGGCTTGTATTCTGGCCATATTTTATCTTTTAAGTTTTAGAGTGTAGGGCCATGTTTTGGGCTTATATTTTAATACTTATGTATTTGATGTGTTATTTTAGCGTGTGATTGGGCTTGAGTCTTGTGTGTAGTTTGGCCAGACCTAAAAAGAGTGTCTTAGAATTTTATTTTCTCTCCTTACTATATAAGGATAAGAAACACTTGTAAGAGGGAACTTTGAATCTAAATTATCAGAATTCTTTCATGCCTTTGGCATGTATTGCTTTGAGTGAGAGTGAGGATTTGCTTTCATCAATTGCACCAAGAATCTTGGCTAACTTATCAACTATTCGTTGTGGCGTTTGTTAGATTCTCATATAAATCCTTCAATCATTGGTGTTTCAGCTTCTCTAAGTGTGGGGTGCCATGGGAGGTGAGTTTATCAAATTTTTGGATTCCATATCTACTTGTACGTGTGGATTTGAGGCTTGTGCCATAGGATTCCGCGTCAATCCTATTGTACTTGTTCAAACTAGACAGCTTGAAATTTGTGGAAAAGGTCTCTGTGAGAATTTCCTCTGACAGGGGGCGAGGCGTCATCCATGCTATAATCTTCCTCTTGTTCTTTCTGGTACCTTTGAACAACTTAAACCAACTTCCTATCGACATCTCTTAGTGCTTTATCTGATGATTCCTCATCCTCAACATTGACATTACCTTTGGACTGCGTGTGAACTGCCTCTGTCTGGATCTTTGGAGTCTCGAAAGATGTTTCCTCCCTTATTCTGGAAGTCATGAATGATGCCTCCTCCTGAGCTTTATACTGCTCGAGAGTTGCCTAAACCTTCTTGATGTATTGCATCATTTGCTCATTATTTAAATTATTGAGATCTATCTCGTTGACCATGAGAGAAGTGTCCTGTCCACTACCAAGAGTGAAGGAGACGATGTCTCCCTTGTTAGCAGCAGACTTGGTAATAGCTCGTGAGCTTTCAGCCATCTTAAGAGTGAGAAATAAAAAAAAGGACTTTAGGTAAAAAGGTGAATGGAAAGGCTAGGCCGAAATTATGGCATATGAACAAGAAAAATGATACGGATCCAATAGCGCAAATTTCTAACAATGGTGTGGAGCAAACTTATGTCATTGAAATGGATCTAAAAGGAGTTCAAAATCATATTCATATGATCCATATATATTTGGGGCGTGCTTCAACTCATATGGGACAGATTTGGTGCAACACTTGCAATCATAGGCTTAGGGAGCCTAATCAAACCTATGGGCTAAAACTACACAAAGGGAAGTCTAAAGTGAAGATCAAGTAAGGCTTTTGTGAAGATTCAGCTTTGTTATGATGGGCTTGCTATATTTTTATTATTTAACACTTGTTTTATTTTAGTTTTGTTTGGGCTTGTATTCTGGCCATACTTTATCTTTTAAGTTTTAGAGTGTTGGGCCATGTTTTGGGCTTATGTTTTAATGCTTATATGTTATTTTAGTGTGTGATTGGGCTTGGGCCTTATGTGTTTAAATCAGGTCCAAGAAGAGTGTCTTAGGGTTTTATTTGTTTTTCTCCTTACTATATAAGGATAAGAAACAATTGTAAGAGGCAGCTTTTAATCAAATATTTCAGAATTCTTTTCATGCCTTTGGCGTGTATTGCTTTGAGTGAGAGTGAGGATTTGCTTTCATCAATTGCACCAAGAATCTTGGCTAACTTATCAACTATCCGTTGTGGCGTTTGTCAGATTCTCATCTAAATCCTTCGATCATTGGTGTTTCAGCTTCTCTAAGTTTGGGGTGCCATAAGAGGTGAGTTTATCAAATCTTTGGATTCCATATCTACTTGTGTGTGTGGGTTTGAGGCTTGTGCCATAGGGTTCCGCGTCAGTTGCTCTCTCCGTACTATATAAGGATAAGAAACAATTGTAAGAGGCAGCTTTTAATCAAACTTTTCAGAATTTCTTTCATGCCTTTGGCGTGTATTGCTTTGAGTGAGTGAGAATTTACTTTCATCAATTGTGACGTCGAACCCTATGGCACAAGCCTCAAACCCACACGCACAAGTAGATACGGAATCCAAAGATTTGATAAACCCATCTCCTATGGCACCCCAAACTTAGAGAAGCTGAAACACCAATGATCGAAGGATTTTGATGAGAATCCGACAAACGCCACAACGAATAGTTGATAAGTTAGCCAAGATTCCTGGTGCAATTGATGAAAGCAAATCCTCACTCTCACTCAAAGCAATACACGCCAAAGGCATGAAAGAAATTCTGAAAAGTTTGATTAAGAGCTACCTCTTACAATTATTTTTTATCCTTATATAGCAAGGAGAAAAACAAATAAAACCCTAAAACACTCTTCTTGGACCTGACTTAAACACATAAGGCCCAATCCCAATCACACACTAAAATAACACATAAGTATTAAAACATAAACCCAAAACATGGCCCAACACTCTAAAACTTAAAAGATAAAGTATGGCCAGAATACAAGTCCAAACAAAGCTAAAATAAAACAAGTGTTAAATAATAAAAATATAGCAAGTCCATCATAACAAAGCTGAATCTTCACAAAAGCTTTACTTGATCTTCACTTTAGACTTCCCTTTGTGTAGTTTTAGCCCATGGGTTTGATTAGGCTCCCTGAGCCTATGATTGCAAGTGTTGCACCAAATCTGTCCCATATGAGTTGAAGCACGGCCCAAATATATATGGATCATATGAATATGATTTTGAACTCCTTTTAGATCCATTTGAATGACATAAGTTTGCTCAACACCATTGTTAGAAATTTGCCCTATTGGATCCGTATCAGAATGTAATTATATTTTATATCTAATTAAAGTTTTTTAGAAAGGTTATATGAAATAAAATTAAAAAATGTTTTCTTTTAATTGATTTTTTATTATAAATGAATTATTAAAAATTTATTAGTACTAATATAAAGTTTTTATTTTATTCATTAATATTTATTATTTAATAAATTTATTGTCAACGTATATAAATAGAAAAAGTAATTTATTGCTTAAATTTATTCAAATGCAATAAAAATTTTAAAAGTAGTAACTTTATATTTATTTTACTTAAAATATTGATTGTCAATAATAAATTTTATTTATTTATTTATAATAAAGATGTAATTAATTTTTAACATATATAATTTTATTGATAGATATTTTATATAAAATTTTACCTTAATAAAATAAAAAAGTACTATTTACATAGCTTTACTCTTATGTGAAAATTTTCATAATTTTTTAATTTTGACATTTTATTTTAATAGCAATTATTTGAAAATAATAAATTTTTAAAGGTTTAAATTAACATAATATATATTGCATTTTCACTTTTATTTTTTTTTTACTTTATTTATTTAATATTAATATAAATTTACAATATACAAAATTTTTGTGATGTATTTAATATACAACACATTATATTATAATTTATAAGTAATTACTTTTTTTCGAAAAGAAAATAATTGTTTTTTAAAATATGAATGTACAAAATGCATGAGCAGGGCAAAAAAAAAAGTGTTCACTAATTATATTATTTTATATTATAAAAAGTAAAAATATTATTATATAATAATATTTTTATTTTTATGTTCCTTTATTGTAAATTAAAAAATAAATTTGATATCAATTTAATTTGGTAAATTCATCTCCGTTGCTAAAAACTATTAGCAACAGCTTATTTTTGGCAAACTGTTTTAGCGGCCAACTAAAATTCGTCAATAAAGATTCTACTTTTTTTAATATAATTTCTTCTTTAATTTTAAGTTAGTTTTTTATAAAAATTTAATCTTATATTAGAATAAAATTTCATTAAATAAAATTTAAATCTTAAAACAATTTTCAACCAATTTAAATTTAAATAGAAAATTATAATTAAATTTGAAATTAAATACAAATAAAATAAAAAATAAATGTATAATTATCAATACTATTAAAGAACATTTTTTCAATCCGAATATTCCCCAGGGAAAGGGATTCGTTTACTGGAATAAACAAGGAAGAGTTCTATTTTGTTCAACCCTTCTAGGGTCTCATCAAAACATCAGGTCTAAGAAATGATCTCATTATGTATAAAGGCCTGTATATCACTTTCAATGGTGATTCTGAGTTGGACATGCAATGTAGTTTCTTGTAACTACCACACCTTAAGGACTTCTGTAGGAGATGGGAAACTAATGAATGAGTGCACTGATGAAACAATTTGAAGCACCATAAATTGTAAAGATAAATAATAAGCAACAGTAGACATCTTATCCCTCACAGCCTATTGATTGGACTCCCCATTTGAAGATGTCTTTCCATTTTGTTGTTGTTGAGGCTGAGGCTGTGGCTGTTGCTGCAACTGATGAATGTTGAGTTGGACGGGCGATTGTTGCTGTTGCTGTTGCTGTTGCTGTTGCTGCTGTTGCTGCTGCTGCAATTGATGGATGTTCAATTGGGAAGACTGTGGCTGCTGCAGCTGGAACATCTGAGAATTGATGGAAAGCTGCTGAAGCATACCCTTGGTTGGGTCAGAATCCCCACTGAGCTCTGCAGTAGCAAGCTTCAATCGTCGTACCTCAGCACTCAACGCTTCATTTAGAGCTGTCCAAGATCAACAAAATGAAGTATGAATATATCAAGCAGGAACGAATACATCTTTTGGCCTGTAAACTTTACATAGAAAATAGAAAGTCACTTGGCACCCTCAATTTTTACTTGGTTAACATTTAACAGCTACACTTTGTAAAATGCAACTATTTAATACATCAATCCTAGTTAGCATATCAGCATTAACGTCCACGTCAGAGCGCATGCAAGTCACAAACCAATCACAAGTGTTAGATAGTAACACTTAATAAAGTTTAGGTTTAGATGTTAACCAAGCAAAGATGATGATACCAAGTAACATTTTATGTAAAGGTTACAAACCAAAAGATGTTTTTAGCCTAGCAAGCAGTCACATATTGCATGAAGAACCAGTGAAATAACATGGTATGTTTAGTTCAAATGAATTCCATAAAATTTTGGAGAATTTAACTGAATTCCACATTTTGCATGTTTGATGCGAAAACACAGAATTAATTTGAAAACATATATGTTTAGTTCCAGAATTCAATTCTATGAAATTGAGCATAACACAAATTCCGTCAATGCAAGTAGAATTTCATGAATATCACAAAATTAGACCAACAATTTTTGGACCGAAATACCCATGCCTTCCTCATAAACGCTCTCTTACATACCCACCCCTCTTTTCTCTCTCCTTTCTTTCATTCTCTCCCTATCTCTCCCCTACCTTTCTCTCTCACACACACAATTTCACATAAATATTTTAAAATTAAACATTAAACATATTTTGTGCATAATTAAAATAAATTTATTCCTTGTGAAAACCTATACCAAGGGTATTTAATAAAACAATTTAATTCTAAATTGTATAATAAGAATAAGCTTTATCCAATATAATGCTTAGAAATTAGGGGTTTTATTATTGAAGTGATAAAATTAATGGCTTCCAATGATAAATTTACACTAATTATGAATTAAATGAAATTGAATTTAAGTGTATTGTATATATTTAATCTGTATCATGCCAAACACAAGATTTCACTTACGAATAAATTCTAACTAGATATTCCCTCTAAATAAATTCTTCATTTCCAATTCATTTGAATCATGCAGGGATAAAATAAATAAATAAAAATAAAAAGAAGCTCCTTCACACTACTTTTCCATACAATCCAATCTAGCAAGGACCAAAAAAGGAAACACACAAAACAAAGGACACTAATGAAATTGCATATGCCATTGAAGTACAACACTAATCACTCATCTTGTAAACATATTAACATAATAGTACAAAAGCAATAAAATCTTTGAACTAAACTCGCTGTATGCAATACTTCGTTGTGAAGTATGCAATACTTCGTTGTGAAGTATGCTTTCAGAATGTTGACCTTCATGTAAGTGTTTTGGGTATTATAGTTACCACACACAAACCCCCACATGCACACACACACACACACACACACGCAGATAGAGAGAGAGATACGGAGAGAGATGAGTTTATGTTCCTGTTCACTGATTATTTCTTTTGAAAGAGTCCCCAACACTATTATTCTATCTGTATAAGGTACAGGGAAATGATAACATGCTGCATCCTAGGTTAAATCAACTCCAGTCTTCTGTGGAAAAGACACAAGTATCTCATAGTTTTTGAGCCAATTGGCATTAGAAAAAAGAGTCGGTACTTTCCTGTTTCTGATCACTAGATGCAATAGAAAACATATTGAAAATTGATGCCTCCCAATCAGGGCATTTTTAACTTATCTTCAATAATCTGCAGCAATTTCACTATTAATAGCTAAAGAGAAAACTGAGAAGTGGTATTCCACGTAAAATAATGTGTTCACGATTTTAAAGTTCCCAGATTTTCTGTCCATGCTTTAAGATATTACAGGAAGTGGTTTCCTATTATGGTATGATGTTGGGAATTCTGAACCTTAACAGTTATATATTCCAAATTATAAAATTAAGCTATTGGTCTTACCAATGGTTGGGTGAGATTTGACTAGGCCAGGGGCCAAATTCAGCTCCTGAACTGAACTGAAATGGCCAGGGTCAAACGCATAGCCTGCCCTTATGGGCCTGAAATGGCCCTGAATCTTATTTAGGACTAGAAGGGACAGTTCTGGTCCCCACTCCTCCCAAATGAAACCAGCAGTTTGGCCCGGCACTCCATTTCCAGTTTGAACCATAATCTTTTTTTTTTTTTTTCAAGCATAGGAAGGTGCCACATGGACCAAACCAATTGAACTGCTAAAAACTTGACCTGTACGGAAACTGGCCCCGAACTTCTTGAACTGAACCCAGCTGGAACTGCTTAGAGCTGATCCGGTTCTGTTCCTATCCTTTCTCAACCCTAAACTGCCAGATTACTGCCTGTGACCAGCCTGGACCGGAATAGTGGCCAGGTCTAGGGTAAGACGCATATAATGTAAATGACTGTTTTTGACACACAACAATTCATGCCACCAGGTCAAAAAGGAGGAAGCAATGTCCTTACCATCTCGGAGCTGCGCCTGTTGCTCCATGGCTTGCAGACGAAACTTCAATTCATTATTCTGGTTCGTAAGCCCAACAGAATCTCTCTGGAAGCAATAAAGAAGGCAATAACAAGAGAAATTATGAGAGGCAAAATTAGACAACGAAAAAATTTCAAGTATTCCAAATTGCCACCTGTAAAAGAGTAAGCTGGGCAGAGAGTGTGGTAGCTTCTGTCTGCAGAGTCTGAACCTTGTGTTCCAATTCTGAAATATATCTCATCTTTCTTTCTTTGGAACGAGCAGCTGATTGACGATTTGCCAAGATCCTACAATGGACCAGCCAATTAAAAAAGGAAAAATCAATGCAAAGCTTTTGGATGAGTTCTGTGAATAACTATAGTGAAGCAAAAAAGTAGAGCAAACAGTTACCTTTTTGCACGCTTTGGATCAGTTACTGCAATCTCAGCAAGTTTCTCATTTGCCATGATTTTCTTAAGCTCAGCACCACTAAACTCACCATTTCCAAACTCCAAACTAAAGGCATTACCATCGGATGAATTGCTGGGTGATAGTTGTACCGGGCGAGTTCCCGGCGAAGGTGGCAGCTTTGGAGACTCATCACCAAAGTTCAACTTGCCCATGAAGCTATCCATTGAAAAACTTCTGTAGTGTCTGGTGGTTGGAGCAATATCCCCTCCTGCAGTCCTTTTGATCCCCTCCCTCTTCTCATTTGAACTCAAACCCGCCCGCGGCATACTACTCCCGCTTTCATTCACGCTGCTTTCTGCATCATTATCACTGCTATCACCCCCAGTAGTCTTTGTCCCACTAGCTCTACTATCCAAATCCTCATGATTCTGATTACCATTCTTATCATCAGTTCCAGAGGAGTTCAGGGCATCAATGTTATCCAGATTCATATAAGCTGAAAACAAATCATCAACTTCACCTTCAGATTTCCTCTCACCCATCCCCTCAGCATTGCTATCAACACCTCTCTCCCATTCTGTTTTCACCAGCTGAGCTGGCTTAGCCACCCCAGAATTCTCTTTTCCAGAGATTGACCGCTCCAAAACACCTGAACCTCTCAACTGAACAAGAGGTGGCGAAGATTGCATCACACTTGTAAACCCAAATGGGATATCACTATTAGACCTCCTATGTGTCTTGCGTGGAGGCAAGCCCTCACCCACTCTTGCAGTATTACCACTATTAATGGGTGAAGGTGATATTAGGGAATGAGAATTCGCATCCCTATCTTCCATGGATACATCAGCTGATACTGGGTCAGAAGCAGACGTTGACGAGGAGTCACGGAAAGGGGCCGGGCTTAACGGTGGCAGCGAATCGAGTGAAAATAATGAAGGTTGAGATAAAGATCGTGAATGGGTGGGTCCTGGACTAAAGTTCTGAGAACCCATTTGCTGGCTCGTTGGCCTAGACACCGGGATCTGAGAATACGGCGAAATGGGTGGGATCTGATTGGGGTGGGAGGGCGGTATCCCTACTCTTTTGCTATTGTCACTAGTAAAGTTCGGTGCAAAATGTGCAAAATGCCTGGCACGCATTTGGGTCTGGTTCAATTGAGGTATATCGAGTTGGTTCATTGATGTAAAGGGTTGTTTAGACATTGAAGAAGATGATTGCGTAGTTCCAAATGAAGATTGAAGCCTTTGCATCATTTCACTGTTAGCCTCCTCATTATCACCCATCCTCTTTAACTTGAAAAAAACTACTAATAATCTATATTTCTATAATGTCCCTCCAAAAACCATTCAATTATCACCCCAAACCCCCCAATTCAAGATTAATCCAGTTACTTTACCAAAAACCCAATCGATAAACCAAATGAAATCCTAGAATCTGCAAGCAAGTGCACAAAATCAAGGATAAGGACACTATAACGATTATTTTATTTATTTCTTTTTACTTGTGGAGTATTATTGAAGAGCAGCTATACCTTGCTAGTAATAAAACGATCATTCCAAGCAAAATGGAGTAGCCGGCGATCAGAAAAATCCTGTGGATTTTAACCTTTACCGATTCTGATGGCGGAAATGGCGAAGAAAGGAAGGAAAGAAAAGCAAGCTAAGCTGGGCAGGCGGTTTCTCTCTCTAGAATTTCACTTTCTCTCTCAGTAGTTTCCTTCTCTCTACAAATAAATAATAAAAAAATTAAAAATTTTATTCTGAAAAAAGTGTATTTTGGCTGAGTAAGTTTTTATTTTTTTCCCTATCCAAGAGATGGAGCCTACTGCACGGATTTCTCGACGGAACGAACGCGTGAATTTAATACGAATTTCATTTGGATGAAATTTGAATTTCGGACGAATTTCAATTTCATTCCGACCTCATTTTCTTGCTTCCCCTTGTCTCCGCAGCTTATTTAGCAAATACTTTCGATATTTGATTGTTTTTTTTTTTCCCAAAATTTGATATTTTTCAACTTCACATTCTCCTATCCGCCGTAAAATTCACGTCCTTCAGTTAACAAACCAATTTTTTTTTACAAGAACAAACCAAATTATTTAAATTGATATCATTTGCTTTTGTTTTTTTAGCTGCAAATTAAATTACATTCTAAGGCTACAAGAGTAGCAAAGGTACAGCAGGGATGGTAAATCACGCAAGTTATATACACACTAATTATGCGGCAGCAAATTTATTTGGCATAGTTTAGATATTATTTCTATCAAATTATTTACGTATTATGAAATATATCAAAAAAATATATATATGAGTTGAAGCATACCCCAAATATTTATGGATCATATGAATATGATTTTGAACTCCTTTTAAATCCATTTGAATGGCATAAGTTTGCTCCACACTATTGTTAGAAATTTGCCCTATTGAATCCGTATCAGTTCTAAATTAAAAGAAGTCTACAAAATAAAAATTATTGATGTCTTAACTTTCTCAGACATTGTTAATACGGAATTTAATATTAATATGCAATCAAAATTTCATCAAACAACTTGACAAATAACAAAATAAAGATATTTAGGTTACTCTACTACACTCCTAATCAACAAATATGATTAGAAATATAAATAATCAAGCAAAAGTTACTCTACCACACCCCTAACCAATTAATATGATTAGAAACTTATATAATCAAGCGATTCCAATTTCGAAAACACCACAAGAAAATTCTTAATAGGTTAACTAAGTATGCAGTAGATCCATATTAGAACGTCATAAGATTAAATCTTGATAATAAGTTGCTAAATAATAGAGATGAACCAAATATTATTCATAACATTATTTTTTATTCATTGACTAATTGTGACTGCCACCTTAAGATTGTTTTTATAGCTTTCAAACCCTAATTCTATTGTAAGAATGTGTAATTACAATATAGGAAATGTATCTAGTCAAACAGAATTACATTAAAAATCCTTTTTCTCAATTGTTTTGGAGAAATCTTCTTCCTAAATGGATTGCGCAAATTTGGCTTCTAATATAAATCAAATTAATTTAAAATAAATCTCACAAAATACTAAAATACCAAAATAACAAAATTGGCCTAAATGCAATTTGACCATATATGTATTACGTGATCTGAAATTATATTACGCATTTATATGTATTGAAGAGTGTGTTGCTTATTTCCTTATTCTCCCATATTTTCTAAATATGGTGCGTTCATTTTGTAAGTCTTGAATTAAGCGATAATAGTTTGATTTATCATAATTTCGACTTTTCCATTTTAAAATTTTGAAATATCGTGCCATTTATTCTCTCTTTCGAAAAAATTCATTCTCGAATCTTCAACCATAATGATAAGAAAAGAATCGACATATATTGGATTCTCTTTGAATTCAATATGTTATTCAAACCACGCTATTTTTTTTTTTTGGATTTAGATATATTTTATTATAAATTATTAATACTTTATAATTTAATTTTAATTTAAAATTATTTTAAGTTAGAAATATAATGATTTATGTTTAAAATATAAGATAATTTTATTCAATGAAAATAATTACATAATAGTTAATTAATGAAAATGATAAAAAAATTAGCTACCAAAGCAAATTATTTTACCTTTTTTAAGTATTTAGCGACAAACAATTGGCCGCTAATTTACAACCAAATAATTTTAATAGTTACTTTGATTACTTTTTTACAATTTTTTAAAAGTATTTAGCAACTACAAATTAATTGCTGATTAGTCGTTGCATATTCATCACTAAATTTTACGCCAAACGTAGCAATATCATTGTTAAATTAGTCATGTAATCAATTCCCTTCATATTTAGCGACCATCTATTAGTCCATCATTATGTAAAGACCAAATAACAACTAAAAGTTGGTCACTGTATAACTTTTTAAACTCATATTCATATTATTATTAAAGGATCACAGTTTGATCATCATTATTCAGCGACCGAAATAAATTGTTTGGTTAAATTAGTTGCTATTTTACTATTTTATATAGTGATTGAATTTGTGATTACTGTCAAGCATTCTCATCTTAGATTTTTCCATCCATTTTCATTTCTATTACTTGTTTTGGGTGGATGCCAAAAATTTAATCACAAAATAAAAAAATACTTTTTTTTATTTTTATTTTTAAATGTAAATATTACTCTAATTAAATTTTTTAATATTGATTCAGGAGTTTGTTATACTAAAATAGATTTCTCCAACTAGTTTCTTTTAGTATGGGTCGCATGTTATTTTTACTCATTATTATTTGCAATTTATACATTATATTATAATATATTACTTTTATTAACTGATAAAAATTAATTAGTTATTATTATAATAAATAATTATGAATTATTTTTACATAAAAAATCATCTTGTAGCATTAATAGAAATAATAAAATATTAACCATTAAATTAAATATAATAAATAAAAAACTTTATCATATGAGTTTTTATAAATTAATAATGTTAATATAATTAATATTGTAAAAAAAGAAATATTATTTTTAAATTAAAAAGTCTTATAAAATTTTTGGTGTAAATTATAATTACTATTAAAATAGTATTTAAAAAATTAATTATCGAATTAATTTAATATTATATTTTATTATATTTATGCAAAAAGGTAAATTATCTTGTTTGCTAATTTTAAACATTAATTATATTATTTCAACTAATTTATTTTGATATTAATGTCAATTTATTTTAATATTTAAATATATTTAGTAAAATTATCTAATATTTTAATATTAAATATTTGTTTCATACTAATCTAATTAGTAATATAATTTCTATTTTTTTTAATTGATATGATTATGAAATTTATAAAAAAATCAAAGATAATTTGATAATCAATTCATTTTAAAATTTAAAATTAATTTCTTTAAGTATATATCTTTATCTGTTTTAATAAATTCAAAATTACGTTAATTATTAATAAATTTACATCAATATAGAATATAACTTCAAGTAACTTTGTTGTAAACTGAAACATAAAAACTAAAAGGGATGTCTTTGCACTGCTAGTTTTAATATTTTTTTCCTTTTTAAAACAAAAACTCTTTTTAAGGTTTTGCTAATCAAAAACTCATATTCATAATCAATTTATTTTTCATCGTAAAATATTTTTTAAAATCAAAATTTCAAATAACTTAAATTTCGTAGGAAGATGAAATAATAGAATTACTAAACATATTCTTAATAATTTATGATTTATATAAATCTTTAATTAGTTCTTACACTCATTCTTGAAATTATTACTCATGATTTGTAAATTATTTTCGTTCATTAATATATGTACGATATAATATCCGTCCAAAATATGTCGTAAGCTGTCATCATACAACTGAGCCACGTGATAAGGCCTTATGGAGCTATGACATTCGGTCACGAAAGTCTCACACGGAAGAAAGACGATCCGAGCATCATAACACTCTATACTCAAAGCAATACAAGACTTACCTTCTTCTGAACTGATCAAGTCTCTCATTATACAAAATTACTGTTAGAGGATACAATCCAGAAGATCCCCAACATGCCTGTAATCGTGGAATATCTTATCCACTAGCCGGTACCAGTCAGATTTTCAAGAGATTCGATAACTAACTCAATCTTTTTACCGTATAAAAGTGAAGCATATATAGAATTTAAAGTGTGCATTCTTACACACTAATTCTATATCTATTACACTCGTCCTTTCTAGCAAATTACTGGAGCGTTAGAGTGGCTGCCTAAAGGCGACAACCACCTCAAATCCCGGTAAAATGCAAGTAGTAATTGGAAGCCCCTGGTTCTTTTTTAAACGGGCTAGACATTATTGGCCCATTCCTAAAGGCAACCGGGTCAAGGAAGTTCGTGATTGTGGCAGTTGACCATTTCATTAAGTGGGCCGGGGCAAAGGCAGTCCAATCTATCATCACGCAACAGGCAAACTCCTTCGTCAACAAAAACATATTCACCCGATGTGGAATCTCTGCGGTAGTTATCACTGATAGTGGGACTCAATTTGCGAGTTCTAAGTTTAAAGACTTTTGCAGAAAATGGGAAATAAACCTAAGATTCAGCTCAACGTACCATCCTCAAACCAATAACATGACTAAGGTTACAAACAAGACAATTCTACAAAGTTTGAAGAAAAGACTCAACAAACCCAAATGCAATTGGCCTGAGGAGTTGCCTCACATCCTTTAGGCGTATGAAACAACCCCAAAAGTAGCCACAGAGAGAACCCCGTTCTCACTGATATATGGGTCCGAACTAGTAATTCCCTTGGAGGTCCAAGTAAGCAGTTTCAGAACTCAGTCCTCAGGGGACCCTGAGGAGATGCGATTCAACCTTGACTAAGCCGAGTTTTTACGAGAGCAAGGTGAAATTAAAATGGCGGTCTGCAGGAATAAAATGTCTCAAATGTTCAACAATAGAGTCAAACTCTGAGTCTTTAATATAGGAGATTTAGTTCTTAAAAGGACTGATATAACAGGCGGTAATATCGAGTTTGGTAAGTTGGGTAAAACTAGAAATGACCGTTTAGGGTCTCGAAGGTTATTCGCCCTAGGATTTATAAGTTGGCCAAGTTACATAGTCAGGTCATTCCCCATTCTTGGAATATATGTAATTTATGCAAGTTTTATCAATAAATATTAACAAGGTATTTTTTTCATGTGTTGTGTGTTATTCAGTTATGAGAAACGATGATTTGCCAAAATTGAGAGCCGTTGATTAAACACTGTTCAAGGATAAGCCGCAAGGCGGGTAACCGCCAGGCTAATAATCGGGTGTTAGTCCCATTAATGATTTATTATAAGGCATTATATGCCCAAGCCACTAATAATCGGGTGTTAGTCCCGTTAATTAAATTTCTAAGATATTTTATGCTAAGGTCATGAGGCGGGTAATCGCCAAGCTAATGACAGGGTGTAAGTCCCATTAATTAAAATTTTAAGGTATTTTATGCTAAGGCCACAAGGCGGATAACTTCTAGGCACTTGACCGAGTGTTAGTCTCGTTAATTACATTTCCAAGTTTTTTAATTTTTAATTGGCGATTGACCTGAGAAAATAACTGGACGAGAGTAATGATTATCTTCATTTTTTGTCAAGTACCAATCCTACAAATACTTGGAAAAAATAAAGACAAGATGAAAGTGAACATTTTTCATTAATAACAAAGAAAATTATATGGGAGGGACATCCTCAGGCTTCTCCTATCGAGTCTCTATTACATTAGTATTTTCTACATCTATTACATTATCTGCAGAGACCCAATTGGTGGGGTTGTCCTCAATTTGTTGCTCTCCCTCCTCATCTGGGAAGATGTCATCAATCCAAGAGAAGTCCCCCACGGGAAATCGCCTGGTGAGCTCTTTCTTCACATTAGTATTTTCTACATCTCCCTGCCCCTGGAAAAACATCTCCCTGCCCCAGGCCACCGTCTTTTGGAGGTCAGCCTTTAGTTCAGCCACCTTGTCTGTGGCGGCCCGGTTCTCCTCTACCCGAGACTGCAGCTCCTGGACTCGCCGTTGAAGATCGGTCACTTGATCCTCGATAGTCTTGGCTCAAGCCTCAACAGTGGTTTTTGTAGCATTTACTTCATCCAGGTTTGTTTGGAGCTTGTCTACATACTCTAAGATCTCTTTCATCATATTCTCTACCTCCGTAACCCGAGCCTTTAGCCACAAGCACTCCTCCTGAATGAGGTTTTTATCTGTCTCATGTGCCCCCGAACTCTTTCTTTAGAGCCTTATTCCTCTCCTTGGCCATATATATGCATAGGGCACTCTCCATCACAAAGTGAATGATATTTTCATAGAGATTGTTTGTCTCAACCTCGTTCAAGCAATGACGATCCCTAGGCCTTAGGGCGTCTTAGCTATAAGGACCGATAGCTGGGATTCCTCAAGAAGTGAGGTCGTCCGAGTTAGTGCCAACGCCAGATGTTGGATGCCCTGAGGCCATATGGCTCCAGTTCCAGCCTCTTCTTATGATGGCTCGGTACGGACGAGGGCTAGTGAATGAGTGCCCCTTGAGGAAAACTCAAGTTAAGTTGTGGTTGTTTTCTCGATTATAGGTGGAGGAGGAGGAGTGGGAAGCATGATGATCTCTTCTTCCTGACATGCCTGCTTTGGAAGGGGGCCGAATGTTCCAAAGGTAGCTTTGCCCTTACGAGCAGCATGTGTCACCTCAAAAAATTTATTTTTTTTCTAGCCATACATGCATAGAGCAAAAAGTGAGTAAGACAATTTTAAGGACAATGAAATTTAGAAAGAAAAATACCCTGCTCTGCGGCACAAGGAATGTTTTCTCGAAGGTTTTGAAGGTGGGGCGAATGAGGCAGTCGAGCCTGTTCCACCTTGTAATGACTTTTCCAAGACAGAATGGCATTCCTCACTGCCACATTAATGTCGACTCTCTAGGTCAAGGCTATTCTCTGGAGCAAGTCCAAAGTCTCTTCCTCGTCCCCATGTGGTGGGACCTCATTCTTTTTTAGCTCCACATATATGTTCCAGCTAGTCCATAGTTGTCCAAAACCCTCAGATGCCCTGTGACGAAGGATGAAAAACATATTTTTCCAGCACTTGAGAAAAGAGGGGATCCAGTCAAAAAAAGTTTGGCGTTTCTTCTCACTGAGGAACCAGAACTCTTCATTGTTCTAGGTTTCTAGCTGGCACAACTAAAAAAAGAGGGCTACGCTTGGCTCAATATTGTTATTAAAGCAGATAAAGCAAAAAAGCTACCATAATCCTCCAGCCGTTTGGGTGCAGTTGGGCGACCGACAATTTATGGAAGCGGAAGACATCAACAAAGAACGGGTCCTGTGGGATCGGAGACCCACCTTCAGTTATTCTTTATATACCATGATGGTATTCTCAGTAGAGATCTTGGAGCGTAAATTTGGAAAAACTCTCAAGAGATTTAGTAATTGTCATGCAATCGATCTACATCCCTCTCAGTCAACACAGATGGGATGTCGTTCACCAGGAGGTTGTCACTATCATGGACTACCCTCAACGAAACAATGGAAGCTGGAGCGTGGATGGGGCTGCCAGAGAAAGAGCTCGAGGTGAAACCTCCACCAGAAGAAGACGATGACAAAGAAGAAGTCTTATTCATCTTGATAAATAAGAAATATCTTTTAGAGAATGAAGGACTCATAGATGAATGAGTGGCCGAGTCTTTTGTAAGCAAAAGAATGCGGTTAAGAGCAAAAGTGATAACTATAGGAGAAAGAGAAAATTTATATTGTGATTTTAACGGTAGGTTTAAATGCAGCTCGAGAAGCAAGACAATCATAATTTATTTTCAAAAATAGATGATGAGATGTGGGTATAGAGAGTTAATTCATGCAAGTCACGTGTCCAGAATCGTGAAGACAATTGTAATCTTTGAATATAAAGGGTCAAAAACTAGTGGGAGAACCTCTGATATGACATAATATCCGCCTAAAGTATATCGTGAGTTGTCACCATGCAACTAAGCCACGTGTCAAGGCCTCATGGAGCTATGACACTCAATCATGAAAGTCTCACACGGAAGAAAGAAGGCTCGAGCATCGTAGCACTCGATGCTCAGAGAAATACAAGACTCACCCTCTCTTGAACTGATTGAGTCTCTCATTACACAAAGTTACTGTTGGAAAATAGAATCCAAAAGACCCCCATCATGCCTGTAATTGTGGGATCCCTTATCTACTAGCCTATACCAATTGAAAATCTAAGAGATTCAATAATTAACTCCCCTTTTTATGGTATAAAAGCGAATCATATACATAGTTTAAAGCATGCATTATTATATACTCATTCTAAACTCAAGTTATCTATTACACTCGCTCTTTCTAGTAAATTACTGACTTGAGTATTTGGAGTGGCTACCCATAGGTGCCAACTACCTCACTCTTTTTCTTTTATAAATTGACCAGTTACACTTTAACTCATTTTTTACTGTATCAATATAAATGATTATTTTTAATATTATTTTTATAAAAATTAATTTATTATCCTTTAATTAATTTTGTATGAAAATATTAGATGCTTACTTTTTTTAATAAATCATAAGACATGTATTATAAATTTTGTAGATTAAATTAATAAGTATAAATTAATATTAAATTTAATAAATCCATAATTACTTGAATGAGTATGTATTTGGAGTAATGTATATTTTATAATTTCATTTTATATTAAAATTATAATGTTATGTATAAAAAATTTAATATAAAATTAATTCAATCAATTTTTATTTATTACTTATGTATAATAAATTAATTTATGACAATAAAAATTAAAAAAATATATAAATTAAAAAAAATTCACTAAAAAATAATATGATACAAAAATATAATATTACATATTAGGATAATTTAAGAATAAAACATTCTTATTGATCTTATAATAATGTATAATTCTTTTCTTCTTGATCTTGTAGGAATACATAACTGTTTTTTTTTTTTTCTTGATTTTATAGGGATAGATAATTCTTTTTTCACAATGAGAAATAATTTTTTTTAATGTTTTTTTTTTGGTTTTATAGCGATAAATAATTTTTTTTCGATAACGAGAGATAATTCTTTTCGTATAATGAGACATACGTACTGTTCAAATAGAAAACTCATTTTCAATTCCTTTAAAATAGTGATGGTGATCTCTCATCACTAGAGATGATTTTCTCCTTGTAATTCACTTTCCGGTCTAGAATATTCAAATTCTAATAGAATAGTTGTTATATGAATATTTGTATATAAGAACAATATAAAGATAAAAACTCATATATACAAAAATAATGATAGAGTTGATCTAAAATAGGATTAATCTAATTTAAAGATAGGATTAATCTAATTTATAGATTATAAAAATTGTAATTAATATATTTTGTCATATTTTATAATCAGATTTAAATAAAAAAATTAATTAAATTAAAATATTAAATTATAGTAATTTTATTTTTATTTTTCTTTAATGTTTTTAATTTTCACTAATTAAATTTAACTTTTTATTTTAAATTCTACTTAAAATATGAATTTATTATTTTAATAATTATAAAATATTTTGACATGGTATTTTAATAATCTTAACTTTAAAATTAATGTAGTTGTATTTTCATTAATTTAAGTACTTTTAGATTTTTTTAACAAACTTCAAAATTAATTTAAATAATAAAATTATCATCTAATTTATATTCTTATTTAAAAATTTAATATCACTATATTTTTATATTTCCTTTAAAATTTTCTTAACTAACTATAAAATTAATTTAAATAATAAAATTATCAATTATAAAGTAATTGAAGACTATTGTAAATAAATAAAAGATCTAATCTCCCTCTTCCCACTTTTATGTATAATATATAATATAAATATGAATGGAGGGTATAATATAAAAATATCATAAGGTATTTTTATTAAAAAAAATTAAGGATACAATTATAGAAAGCGTAAAGTTTTAAAATTTTTTTTTTTGAAAATTATCTCTATCATAGATTAAAATGTAATATTATAAAATTTGTACTACTCAGAGTAATTAAAAAATATATAATTATTTCAAAAATTTTTTTATAATTGAATTAAGTTTTGCTTTAGTAATTTGATTATAATATAAATATCTTAAATATATTAATGATACTTATTAGATTGACATTGTAGGTTTATTAAGCCTTTAAATTATAAATCATAATAGAAATTTTGTTATAAATTAGAATTATTAATAGGATAACATTAAAAATTTTAGTTTATATTAATTATAATAATATAAATAATTAAATATACCACTTACATACTTAGTCTGATGGTAAGTATATTTAAGTAAATTTGAGAGTCTAGTCTCTCAATTCTCAATTTCTATTTTAAAAAACAAAAAAAATTAAATGTAATTTTTCTAAAAAATTAAATTTATAACAAAGAAAATTCTATTATAATTTATAATTTAAAAGTTTAATAAACCTATAATGTTAATCTAATAAGTATCATTAATATATTCAAGTTATTTCCATTACAATAAATTAATAAAGAACTTAATTCAATTATAAATTGCTCTGAATAAAAAAAATTTGTAATTGTTACGTTTTAATTTTTAATATACATATATATAGCTTGTTATTCCTACTCGTTGTATATATTAATTCTTTTTGTTATAAATTATAATTATTATTAGATCACCACTAAAATTTTAGTTTTTAATAATTATAATAATTTCAACAATTGAATTTTGTTTTCTTGCTAATTATTATTAAGAATGGATTAGTATATATCGTCAATCTATCATTAAAAAAATGTTGTTTTTTCTGTTTAAGCAATTTTTTTAAAATGAATTTTTATTTTTATTGTTTTTTTATAAAGTTTTGTTTTAATTACACTAAAGACAAAATTAAACAGAATTAAATGTTATAAAAATAAATAAAAATAAAAAATCTATTTAACTAATGAAATAAAAAAATTTTAAATAATGATAGTCATTATAACAAATCAAAATAAATATAATGAGTAATTATCAACAATCATATTTTTTGTGATCTCATTATTCACCCGTTTTATGCCATTGTTTATAATATTATAGCTTATAGATTTAGTAAATAGAATAAAGTTCAGAAAAAAATTGAAATTATTTTATAATATTACATTTTAATTTAATATTATAAATAAATAACATTAGAAATATCTATTTACAAGTTTGCCTTTCATTTATAATAAGCACACGTATTGTCTATAATGAAAACGATAAAATCTTGCGTCGTTTTAGATTGACAGTTATCACCTCAATAAACCCTAAACCGACTATTCAAATGAGAAGATAAACGAACTGTGACAGCTACTGAATTGGTTGGTTGAATGAGTTAACTCGTGCAACATGGCCGAATCTGCTGCTGAACTCGCTGAGAACACGACTCTCGTGGTCGACCAACCGGCATCTCAACCTTCGAACCCTAATGTAACTCATCGAACTCCGGAGGAGCTTGTGGCCAAAGCCATAGCTCCAGTGAAGAGAGAGTTCCTTAGTCCTCCGCCTTCCAGAACCAATCAAAACGACACTGACGTTTCCGATGCCAATGCAAAGGCCTCTCAGTCAAGTGTAGTAGCCAAGGAGAAGAAGTCCAAACGTCAACTAAAACGCGAACGCCGACAGGTCCACTATCTCTTGAGCTCTGAAATTTGTTGAGTTTAATTTACTATAGATTTTGTTTTTGTTATTTGTCAATTGAATTTGAACAGAAATCTGCACTGCATCTGTGCCCTGAGGTAGCTAAGACTGAGGACGTTAGTTCATGTGCTTATGGTGATAAGTGCAGATTCAGCCATGACATAGAAGCCTTAAAGGCTGAGGTATTAGAGCATTGATCAAATTTATAGTTTCTCAATTCGATTTTAAAGTATTTGGTGTTGGTTTTCATTTGTGTGATTGAAAAGTTGTTTGTATCATGTAGAAACCGGCTGATTTAGAGGGGAAATGTCCGTTTTCTACTGGAGATGGGCCTTGTCCTTATGGCTTGGCATGTAGATTCTATGGGACGCATGAAGATGGAGTTAAGGGGAATAGTACGAATGTGCTAGGGAAAAACTCTGAAATTAATGGATTGAACAAGGATGTTCAAAAGCTTTTGTGGAAGAACAAGATGAAGTTCCCCAAGGCAGATGCTAAACTCAAGTCTCTTGGTCTTATGGTAATAAAAGCTAGTTCTATTTCCTCTTGTTTTGCTCGTTAGATAGGGAGGAGTCTTCTTGATTTTACATAAATTTAAGTTTGTGTTGTTTGTTTTCTTTCTGTGCTGCTAGTAATTTTAGTTTAATTTGGAATGTCACTGAACCTGGAGCATGGCTGGGAGATTGAATTACACCAAGGGCTTCTCACCATTGTCATCAGTATAAATAGCAAAATATTTTCAAAGAGAGATTGTAGATATATATGATATGATGGATTAATTTGAAAATGCAATGATCATGAAAATGAACTTGAAGTTTAAGAGGAATGTGTCATCTTCTGGAAGATGAATTCTTGAAGAATTTTGGAAAAATTTTGAGTATTCTTGTATTTCACTTTTAATCTTTACAATTGGTCTACATGACTATTTATACACAGAGAATCATATCTAAACAGGAAGCAAATAATCAAATAATAATTACAGAGATAATTAAGGATTCTAATCAGATCAAATCAAATCTCTAGAATCAGCTAGGATTAGTAAATAAGTCAACACTCCCCCTCAAGTTGGTGCAAAGATGTCACACATGCCCAACTTGCAAATCAGGTTATGGTAGATCTTGTTGTTAAGCCCTTTAGTAAACACATCCGCAAGTTGCCCCGTAGAAGTCACATAAACTAGGCTCAAGACACCGTCTGTTAATTTTTCTTTAATGAAGTGCCGATCAATTTCAATGTGCTTGGTTTGGTCATGTTGGACTGGATTTTGTGCTATACTTATAGCAGCTTTATTGTCACAATATCTTGTCTCTCTCGGACAATCTCAACTCTCCCAATAACTTCTGCAACCATAAGAGTTCACATACTCCTTGGGCCATTGCTCTATATTCTGCTTCCGCACTTGATCGAGCAACAACACTTTATTTTTTGCTCCTCCAGGTGACAAGGTTCCCCCCACAACTGTGCAGTAGCCAGAGGTGGATCTCCTGTCATCGAGAGATCCTGCTCAATCTGCATTTGTAAAAGTTTCAATTCGGAGGTGACCATGTTTGGAGTAAAGAAGCCCTTTCCCTAGCGCAGACTTTAGGTATCTCAAGATGCGAAGTACAGCTTGCATATGAGTCTCGCGAGGGTCATGCATGAATTGGCTGACTAAGCTAACAACATAGGCTATATCCGGTCGAGTGTGTAAGAGATAAATCAACCTTCCTACCAATCTCTGATATCTTTCAATATCCACGGACTCACCAGTTCCTGCTTTCAGCATGTGATTACTTTCAATAGGAGATTCTGCTGGTTTACACCCCATCATACCAGTTTCTTCCAAAAGATCCAGAATGTACTTTCTTTGGGAGATGAAAATTCCTTTTTCTGATCTAGCCACCTCGATACCTAGAAAATATTGCAGTTTTCTCAGATCTTTGATTTCAAATTCCTGGGCCAACAACCTCTTTAGTTGAGCCATTTCCTTTTGGTCATCACCTGTCACCACTATATCATCAACATACACAATAAGAAAGGTGATCTTACCCTTATGATGTTTGATAAACAGAGTGTGATCAGCATTGCTTTGTTGGTAACCAAAGGACATCATGGCTTTGCTAAACCTGTCAAACCAAGCTCTGGGAGATTGTTTTAGCCCATACAAAGCCTTTTTTAACCTGCACACCTTTCCTTGTGTCTTCTCATCAGCGAACCCTGGAGGAATTTCCATGAACACTTCTTCCTCTAAATCTCCATGGAGGAAAGCATTGTTCACATCAAACTGTTGTAAGTCCCAGTCCAAGTTGGCTGCGCAAGATAACAAAACTCTGATTGAGTTCATTTTTGCAACTGGGGCAAATGTCTCTTGGTAATCCACTCCATAGGTTTGGGTGAATCCTTTAGCAACCAATCTGGCCTTAAACCGTTCAATTGTGCCATCAGCTTTGTGTTTCACTGTGAACACCCATTTACAGCCAACGAGTTTCTTCTCAGGTGGGAGAGTGACAAGCTCCCTTAGGATCTGCAAGAGCTTTCTTCCAATCATGTGGAATAGGCACAGAGGAAATAGACAAGGCAAAGGCTCTATAGGAAGGAGATAAAGATTCATAAGAAACAAAGTTAGAAATAGGGTGTTTAGTGCAAGATCTGACCCATTTTCTTTGTGCAATAGGTTTATCTAAGTCATTGAAACATTCAAGGGTTGTGGGTAACTCACCAGAAGAAAGAGTTGTGGGTAACTCATCAGAAGAAAGAGTTGTGGGTAACTCATCAGAAGAAGATTCATGACTGGGTAACTCACCAGGAGAAGATTCTTGACTCTGAGTATACTGCATAATGGCTTTTTCTGCCTTGTCTCTCCTTAAATACCTTCTCAAATCTGGCTTGTCCAAGCGACCAGTTCTCTCTCCCTGATTGGACATCTCCCCGTGTCTACTAGAACTCAAACTTTCTAGTTGGACCATATCATTCAGAATCACAGAATTCGGGATCACCTCTTCTTGCTCATTATTCTCCCCCTGAAGAGGTGAGTGGGTGGTATTGAAGTAGGGTTCAGTTTCTCGGAAGGTAACATCCATACTAGCGAAGTATTTCCTAGAGGGAGGATAATAACACTTGTATCCCTTCTGTGTTGGAGAATACCCAACAAACACACATTTAAGGGCCTTGGAATCCAGTTTTCCTGCCGTCTTAGTATGGACAAAGCAAACACACCCAAATACTTTTGGTGGAACAACGTATGAATTCTTTCCTTGTAGAACCGCCAAAGGACTCATAAAGTCAAAGGTCTTGAGAGGCATTCTATTGATAAGATAAGCAGATGCAAGAATTGCATCTCCCCAATATGCTTTGGGTAGATTCATGGTGAACATAAGAGATCGAGCTACCTCCAATAGATGCCTATTTTTCCTCTCAGCAATGCCATTTTGAGCACTAGTATAAGGACAACTAGTCTAGTGTATTATCCCATTACTCTCCAAATAAGCAGAAAAGTTACTATCTATGTATTCTCTTCCATTGTCAGTTCTCAAAATTTTCACCTTAGTATCAAATTGAGTACAAATCATCTTATGAAAGGATTGAAAACAAGAAAAGACATCACTTTTAGCTTTAATCAAATAGATCCAAGTCATTCGAGTGCAACAATCAATAAAGGTGACAAACCATCGATTACCAGATAAGGAGACCGTTTGAGTAGGCCCCTAAACATCAGAATGAATAGTTGCAAAAGGAATTTGACTTTTATTATGACTCAAAGGATAGGATGTTCTAGTGTGTTTAGCATACTCACAAGCATCACAAAATAAAGAGCCAAACTGGGTTTTAGCAAACAAATCAGGATAAAGTTTTTCTAAGACAAAAAATGATGGATGCCCTAACCGCCGGTGCCACTGTATTATTTCCCGATTAACATCCTTATTTTCTCCAAAACAGGCTTGAGATATTGAAGAAGGCGGATCACCCTCCAACATGTATAAGCCATCATGCAGCCTACCATTGCCAATCATTTTCCCTATGCGAAGATCCTGAATAACACAATGATCAGGAAAGAATTTAATTTTACAGTTAAGAGCATTGGTGATAGCACTGATAGATAAAAGGTTGACAGGAAAGTGGAGAACATGAAGGACAGATGATAATTTAATGTTGGATGTGCAAATAACAAAACCTGTTCCGGATATGGGAGTAAAAGAGCCATCAGCAATTCTGACACTATCTTTGGTTAGAGAAGGAGAATAATTGAGAAAGCCTTTATAAGAGCCTGTCATATGTCTATTCGCACCAGAATCGATAATCCATGGAACATTATTAAAAGAGGAAGCATTATCTGACTTTACAAAGTTAGATGTGGCACCAGAGGATGAAGAGGTGTTAATATGAGACAAGAGGCGCTTGAGACTCTGAAGTTCATTAGGGGAAAGAAACTCAGTCGTTGTTGTCTCCTTAAAGGGCTCCTTCACAGTTTCTGCTAACTTAGCTTGATTTCTGGAGGTACCTCGTTTTCCTCCACGACCTCTAGTGGGACGACCATGTAACTTCCAACAAGTCTATTTGGTATGCCTCGGTTTCCCACAATAGTCACAGTGTAAGTGATCTTTCTCAGAAGTAGGAGGCTGTGGTGTGCTCAAACTAGTAGTCAACCCAGCCTTTTCAACTGGTGCAGTATGGAGCATAGCATGTCGACGACTTTCCTCTTGTTGAACATGGGCATGGGCCTCTTCTAGAGAAGGAAAAGGATTTCTTCCCAACACTTGGACCTGAATTGGATCATATTCATTATTCAACCCTGCAAGAAAATCATAAACCCGCTCCTTTTCAATCATTCGTCGAAATTAGACTGCATCTCCAGTGCAGTCTGCCTGGAAGTCTTGATAGTAATCAAGCTCCTGCCATAAGCCACATAACTCAGAATAAAATTGAGAGATAGTCATTTCTCCTTGCTTGGTACCATGAATCTTATTCTGAATATCATAAATTTGGGCATCATTCCCAATCTTGGAATAAGTTAAGGACAAAGCTTTCCATATTTTTGCAGCAGTATCAATTAACAAATAGGACTTAGAGATATGAGATTGCATAGAGTTCAGTAACCATGTCATAACAAGACAATTATCCGAGTCCCATTGAGGGAAATTTGGATCACTCTCATCAGATTGCTTTTTATTACCAGTGACATAACCCTACAGTCCTCTAGCCTTGATAAACAACAAACAAGACCTTGACCAGGCAAGATAATTGGTTCCATCAAGTTTTATGGGACTAATTTGCAAGGAAGGATTATCAGAGTTAGGAATCGAGATCCTTTTACCTTCTGCCATAGTAAAGATTGATGAATAGTGAAAGAATAGGAGGTACCCAAGGTTGTACACACAAGAAAGCCCAATTGATTCACCAAAAGACCGGGTAACAGCACGGGAGGGCCGGAAAGATGGTCGGAATCGTCGCCGGAGTGATCGGAGCGGCGAAACAGTGACAGACGATGGATCACGCGCCGGGAAGCGACGGGTCACGCTCCGGGAAGGGGTGGCGCGTGAGCCTCACGCGTAGGCTTTTCCGGCGTCGGAGCTGGTCGATCGGCCGGCGGCAGTCCGGCGGTTCTCCTAGTGCCGGCGGTGAGAGAATAAGAGGCTCCTAGATGGGTTAGTACAAAAAATGGTAGATCTAGGGTTTTGAAACCCTAAAAATGAAAAATTGAATTTGGACCCAAAAAATCAGGAAAATGCTCTGATACCATGAAGAATTTTGGGAAAATTTTGAGTATTCTTATATTTCACTCTTAATCTTTACAATTGGTCTACATGACTATTTATACACAGAGAATCATATCTAAACAGGAAGCAAATAATCAAATAATAATTATAGAGATAATTAAGGATCCTAATCAGATCAAATCAAATCTCTAGAATCAGCTAGGATTAGTAAATAAGTCAACAATTCTTTAAGAGAATGATTTTTGAGTTTTCATTATCCTTGGTCTATGATTTACATTTATTTTCACAAGCACTAGTTCTGGTATGTACTTGCGTTTTTTTTAAAAAAAAATATTTATTGCTTTGCTTTGACATTATTATGAATAACAAAATACTTATAGGACGTGATTCTTGAAATATATGGTTTGATGAATAAATTTGAAAATGCAAATTCTCATGAAATTAACTGTTTAAGTTATAGGAGTAATAATCTCATTTTGCTGGAAGAATACTTCTTCAAGGTTTTTGTTTTTTTTTACAGAAAATAACTTATATGTGGAATATATTTTCTAAGGAAAATCTTTTTTCAAGAAACTAATTTATTTTCCATTGTTTGATTGCAATGTTAAAAAAAAAGGGTATTACAAGATTAATGTATAGAACATCTAATGGAGATTCTATACAAGTCCAGAAAATTATTTCCTCTTGTAAAAAAGAAAGTCACTTTCTTTAAAAATTGCTTAATTTTGCTTCAAAATTTATATTGTTCAACTTTTTTGAGTGTTCCAAATGTTAGCAAATACTGCAAATGTTTTCTTAAAAAATATTTTTCCATGAAATAAATGGAGCTTAAGAGAATAGTTTTTCTAGTTTTCGGTATTCTTAGTCTGCAATTTACAATTATTTTCACAAGTGATTCTGCAAATACTTGTTTTGTTTTTAGTTATTTGTTTTTAAGAATTACCTGCCAACTTAATCATTTGATACTTTTCATTTTTATGGTTCTTATTTATCCTCTAGTTTGATTCTGCTGCTGATGCTACTTTATATGACTTTTTGTCACTGTTTAATGTTGGTCATCTTCTTGATCTTTCTCTCAGGGACCTGGCAATTCAAAATTCAAAAGGCAGGATGATGGGGAAGTTGATCAGAAATCTGCAAATGACTCACACGTTACTAATGAGAATGGTTGTGGTGATGTGGCTAGTAACCTGGCTGATAAATTGGAGTGCTCTTTGGAAGTGCCTACAGAGGAGAATGCAAATGGAATAATAACAACTGATGACATTAGGCCCTTGAAAAGAGTGAAGTCTATTACTGAAGAAAAGCAGTGCTCTGGTGAAGAAGCTAATGGTTGTTTTGGCTTTTGTTCCTGAGTAGTAAAATTTTTGAAAGTATTTATTGCTTATTTGATGATGACGAACATGCAACTGACCTTGAATTTTAATTTATAACAGGATTTAGTATTCTGGAGAAAGATCTTGAGAATAGTTGTCCAGGAGCAAAATTAGAAATTACAAGTGATGGTGCACTTACAGAAACAGATGGAAGTTTGAAAACACATCCACGTGAAAAGAAGCTGATCGACTTCAGAGGAAAACTGTATCTTGCACCTCTGACCACTGTTGGAAATCTTCCTTTTCGAAGGGTTTGCAAAGTATTAGGAGCTGATATAACTTGCGGTGAAATGGCAATGTGCACAAATCTTTTACAGGTCTATGATCTGCTTTTTTAAAGTCATTCACTTAATTGTGAGTTTATTTAATTGTGAGTTTTCTTTTAATTAGTTGAGTTGATTTTCACAAATGATAAAGTATTTTAAAAAAATTTACTTTTCAGTTCGGGTGATTTTATAATTCATCCCTAGAATATAGAAAGTCTGCAATCTGAGATGTTTAATTTTGCCCAAGAATGCAATTTCTTAGCTCTTCATTATTAATTTTAGGGATATTATGGCATAGATCTAACTGGGTTCTTATTGCATCGCTCATCATGGTATAAACATGTAGAGGTTTAAGAATGTATCAAAATCTGGAGAGAAGCTAACATTTTGGTCCACTCTATGAAGCACCAAGCATGTTGAGTTATTATCTTATACATTATTTCTTTCTAGGAAATTTTCTTGTCGTCCTGGGTAACTGAGTAGTCTATACTGTACATTATGATTACTATCTAATATTCCTGAACAAAACTTTCTTGTGAGCTTAGGGTCAAGCTTCTGAATGGGCTCTTCTCAGACGCCATTCCTCTGAGGATTTGTTTGGTGTACAAGTATGTGGGGCATATCCAGATACTGTTGCACGAACTGTGGAGCTTATAGATCAGGAATGTATGGTGGACTTCATTGATATAAATATGGGTTGCCCAATTGATATTGTTGTTAACAGGGGTGCTGGGTCATCTCTTCTTACAAAACCAATGCGAATGAAGAGTGTTATAAATGCTGCTTCTGGTACAGTTGATAAGCCTATAACTGTGAAGGTAACAACTTACATTGTAATAACACTGATTTGCAAATGTGTTGAGCTGCATCACTTTTATAGATGAGCATATTATCTTAATGCCAAAATTTATCTTTGAATTCTTGTTTTGCAGTTTTCTTTCCTCATTTGTTTTTCTGCCAGTGTTTCCAACTTATAAATTTATGAGTTTTATGCTATGCTTGGTAAAACGGATTGATTAATCTTTGCTTTTCCACTGGTTTAGGTGCGAACTGGTTACTTTGAAGGAAAAAATCGTATTGACTCATTAATTGAGGATATTGGTAATTGGGGGGCCAATGCTGTAACCATACATGGTAGATCACGCCAGCAACGCTACAGCAAGCTTGCTGATTGGGACTACATATACCAGTGTGCTAGAAAGGCCCCAGAATCTCTTCAAGTATTAGGAAATGGGGATATCTTTTCATATACAGACTGGAACAAGCGCAAATCTGACTGCCCTGAACTCTCTTCATGCATGATAGCTAGAGGAGCACTAATTAAAGTTAGTTGGACAAGTGCATGTTGGATATTTTTGAATAGTGGAATACCCTTGCATGCTTCTGAATCATGGCCCTGTTTCCATAAAAGGCAATTTTAAACTCCTTCAAATAACATTGATTGCATTTTGCAGCCTTGGATATTTACTGAAATCAAGGGACAGAGACATTGGGACATCAGTTCGGGAGAAAGGTTGGATATTTTGAAGGATTATGTTCGTTTTGGCCTTGAACATTGGGGTTCAGATACCAAAGGTATGCATTAGTGATTTTTGGTTAGATGAACTAATATCCATAACTTGAAGGGAATAGGCATAGCTGCTGATCCTAGGCTTGTTGCCTTGAAAATGGATGATAAGGTCTTTGGGTTTTGCTCACACTTATTTGTGCTGATTTTATCCAACAGAGAGAGAATAGGTGTGCCTGTATATATGGATCATCTTATAAAAAAGACAAAAGTTGTAACTCCTAATAACAGCTACACGGATTGGAGGGAAAAATATCTGTCAGTAATCCTAGCTTTTTACCATTTGCAGGGGTGGAGACAACTAGGCATTTCTTGTTGGAATGGCTTAGCTACACGTGTAGATATATACCTGTTGGTCTTTTGGATATCCTTCCACAACAGATTAACTGGCGCCCACCATCCTACTATGGTCGTGATGACCTTGAAACGCTTATGGCTTCTGATTCTGCTGCTGACTGGGTAAAAGCCTTTGCCTTGTGTCTTGATGATTGATGATACTTAAAGGTTTCTAAAACACTACTAATTCCTATTGATTTGTTTTACCTTGTTGCAGATTCGAATCTCTGAAATATTGCTTGGCAAAGTTCCAGATGGATTTACATTTGCTCCAAAGCACAAGTCCAACGCTTATGACCGAGCTGAAAATGGCTAATTATCACTTCCTGATTTTCATGGAGGAATCTGCCTCTTATGTGCACTCAGTCACTGAGGCTACTATCCTGGAACCAGGTAATTTCTAATTATGTTTTATGATGAAAGGACTTGATCATTTTGGTGGTTCTCTTATTATTTATGAGGTACCAAATTGGTTACTCACCTATAAATTTTGTAGCGCTCATTATTATGCTAAAACTTTGTATTCCATAAATTAAAAGCATACAATTGAAAGTCGAAATTTGATAAGAATTAGTTAAGTTTACTGTTATTTGATGCACATTGGAGAAACTAAAATTTTCAATGTGATTGTTTCAGCCCATGATTTTAGAAAATCAAAATCTTATTGAATTGAAAACAGAATTACCATGTATGGGGGATCGTAGCTATTAAAGGCTAAAAATGTAGCAACGCGTCAAGGGGTCTTAGAGAGCATAGGAGGAAGACACAAGCTCACGTGCGGCTTAAAAATAAATAATTATAAAAATAAATAATATAAACATTGTGTAATTAATATAATATTGATTACATATAAAATATATATCACATAGTATTTATTTCATTACACTATCACTATTGTCGATTGAACTACATACCCAAGTAAAATAATCATTAAAATGCATTATATGAATTTTATTTTTAATTAATTATAAGATTAAAATGATAATCCAATTTTTAATGCATTACAATTTTAATTTTTTAATATATACTCAATTTACTAATACATTACTAAATGTATATTATACTAATTTAAAATGAATTTTTTTAGAATTAAATTGAATGTTATAAATATATTGAGTATAATTATATATTTAAAATACAAATATTTACATTTATCTTTAACTAGGTAAAATAATAGTTAAAATTTAGGAGTGTGATTGAGTGAAACTATTCATAAATTATTTGAGATTTAGCTTAATAAAAATTTGATTAGATTCAACTTGTCTTCTTAACGAGTGAAGTTTGATGTTAATTTTTAAATTCGCTTAATAAATAAATGGAGTGTGAATTTTATAGTATTTCACAAATTTTAATCAATTATAAATTTATGAATAGGTTCGTGAATTGATTCATTGAGTTTGCTTGTGCATAAACTTATTAAGTGGGTTGATCTGGTTCGTCTCAATATCATGATAGAATTGAATTCAAACTCAAATATTCTTAAACTTTGTGAGCTTCTTAAACTTTTATAAGTCAAATATCATGATAGAATTGAATTCAAACTCAAATATTCTTAAACTTTTAAACTTTTATAAGTCAAAGTGTGAGCTTCTTAAACTTTTATAAGTCAAGTTAATAAAATTAAGAGTTTATTTTTTTTCAGGTTTTAAGAATTAGCTTATATATATATTTAATTAAAATTATTTAGTTTAAATTTAATAATATTTAATTAAAATTTATTAGTGATAAATAAATTAAACTATATATAAATTATTTTTTATTAGATTTGAGATAAAAATTTAATTAGTTGATTTATTAAATAAATTAAATTTAAATTTATTAATATTTTACTCAAATTTTTTTTAAAAATTAATTAAAAAATTTAATAAATTAAATTAAACTCTTTAAATTTTAGCTCCATTGATTTATATTGAATTTAATTTTTTTTAATAAATGTGTAAAATTGAATACATTAAAATTAAATTTAAGCCCAATAGTTATTAACCCATTTTAATATTATTATTATATACATTAAAATAAAAAATAGACACGCCAGCGAAAAATCCTTGCATGCGCCCAGAATCTTTGAGAAGATGCCTTCATTTAAAGAGAAGAAACAGCAGAATTTAGTCTGCAGCAAAATAAATGTAGATTTATTATTAGTTCATCTTAGAATGCTACGCATAATTTTTTATATTATTTTAATGTTTAATAGTATAATATTATCTCTAATTTTTTAGATTATTTTTAATGAAAAATATTTTATTTATATTATTCTCTTTTCTTAATATTATATTATTTATTTTACTTTAATTTTATTTATTCATTTTACTCAAAAATACCATATTGTTTTATATATTCACCTCATATATTTACATATTTTATATTTTCATCTAATATTTAAATATACAATTATATTAAAGATAAATAAAAATACATTAATTATAAAAATATATTAATTAAATATTAATAATAAAATTACATTAATTAAAGATTAACAATAAAAATACATTAATTAAACATTAATTATAAACATACATTAATTAAACATTAGTTAACAAATTAAAAATAATATAAACTCATGCATATTAAATTATCAATAAAAAAATACAAACTAATTTAGATGATTATTTGAATTCATATATTTGCTCCCATAAATGTTCTATTAATGCATTATGAAGTGCAAAATGGACATCTTTATCCTTAATTTTTTTGTGTTTGAGCCAAAAATTGTTCAAATCAGGTAATTTCATCAACAACTATTTTAATAGTTGGAGTTGAAAATTCTCTACCGTCTTCAATAGGTGAATTAAGGTCACATTCATCCTCGATTATCATATTATGCATGATAATACATGTAGTTAATATATTATGCAATAGTTCTTTTTTTTAAAAACTTGATGGCCTTCCAACTATTGCAATATGTGACTGCAACACTTCGAAAGCACATTCAACATCTTTTCGACATGTTTCTTGTTTCATTGCAAAATACCTCTTCTTTCTTGTTTGTAGTTCACAAATAGTTTGCACAATAGTTGACCACTTTGGATATATACTATCAACTAAATAATAACTCGTGTTATATTATTTTCCTTAATAACATAATGAGCGAGAGGAGCAATACCTTTAGCAAGGTCGAAAAATAAATGTGATGACTCCAAAACATTAACATCATTATTGGAGCCAGACATTCCAAAATATGCATGTCATATTCAAAGGTCATAATCAGCTACAGCTTCTAAAATGATTGTTGGCAATCCACTACGGCCTATATATTGGTCAATCCATGCAGTAGGGCAATTTTTTCCATTTCCAATGCATGCAATCAAGACTATTTAATATTCCTGGAAAGTCACGTTGCTCACCAATATAGAGAAGTCTTGCAATATCCTGGGTAGTTGGTGATCTCAGATACTGCTCACCAAATGCCTCAACGATAGCTCGACAAAATCTCTTTACATTTTCAATTGCAATGGACTCCCCAATTTTCACATATTTGTCGATAGCATCCGTCGGCAAACCATACGCTAACATTCGAAACACAACTGTGATTTTTTAAAGAGTAGATAATCCAATTTTACCTACTGCATCTCTTTGTTGTTTGAAGTACGTATCATGCTTTTTATTGCATCGACAATATGAATGAATAAATTTCGAGACATTCTATATCGTTGACAAAACATTACATCATTAAATCGTGGATTATCTGAAAAATAATCCAGAAATAAATTACAATTAGCTGCTTCACGATCTCAATTGATTACTAGATGACCTGGAACAGAACCACCTTTAGAAACCTAATGTTGATTTTGTATTTGTTGCAAAACCATCTTATTTCTAAAAATTTGTTATTAACTACTTATATTTCCACTTTAAACTCATTATCATATGAAATATAATCATCAATATCCGAAGAAGATGATGATGAATTTTCAGCATTATTATTTGATGTACCTCTAACATAGAAATCCATTTTATATAACAATCTGTAGAATTTTTTTGACTCGAATTTAAGAGGAACTATAAAATATGAGTTATGTTTATATCTTAGAAGAATACATTATTTAATAGAAAAATATGGGAATAGGGATGCATACCATCCGAACATGAAGATTGAGATGAAATCCATATAACAGTCGATTTTAAGATGAAATCTATCAGAATACTGTTGGTTTAATTATTGTTGAAAATTTCATTTGACTTTATTAAAAAATGTGGGGATAGAGATACATATCATCCAAAAGTGGAGATTGAGATGAAATTTATCAGAATACTGTTGATTTAATTATTGTTGAAGATTCCATTTGACTTTATTGAAAAATGTGAAGATAGGGATGCATACCATCAGAAGGCGAAGATTGAAATAAAATCCATCCAATGGGTGATTTTAAAATGAAATTTATTAGGATACTGTTAGTTTAATTATTGTTGAAGATTCCATCTGACTTTATTGAAAAATATAGGGATATGGATGCATATCATCCGAAGGTGGAGATTTGAGATGAACATCCAACGGTTGATTTTAAAATGAAATCTATCAGGATACTGTTGATTTAATTATTGTTTAAAATTTCATTTAATTTTATTGAAAAATATGGGTGTAACATCCTCTGGGCCCACACCAGTGAATATTGTCCGCTTCGGGTCAAGGGATTGTCACCTTTTCTTCCCTCACAGTTTTGTTTCCGGGTCAAGGGATTTGATACCCTTTCTTCCCAAAATGCGTCCATTGGGATATCCAAGGCATACCCTTATAAGGTCTTGCCCCTTCTAACCTCTTTCCGATGTGGGATGCTTTTGATCCATCTACATAGGGTTCAAAATTTGGACCATTTCTTGATTTGTGCGTGTCATCCTTGCGGGGCCATGCTAATCTTCTCTGTATCGGAAATCGGACCACTACCGGCGCTAGAATTCAGATCGACTTAAGGTCGCCGAAACCCGTAGCAAGCCTACTATACATCTTGTGTACCTGTTAAGATCCCATACACGATCGTACATAACAATAAAAACTTAAACATTCCATGAAACCAAGCTTAACCTGTACATGTATTATACTGAAATCATAAAACCCATACTAGAGCCCTCATCAAATGCTCTAGTATGGTAAACATTACATGCCTCAAGTTTGGTCCAAACATAACTCATAATTAAAAACTTTTACATACTGATCATGTTAACAGGGATTACAAAGGTAAAGAAAAATGGGGCCAAACACAATTCTAATCCATTAAAATTTACATGTCCACACTATACTATTACAAAGACTATACCAGCTACTATGTTGACTTCCCGATACTATCTTGACCCTGCAAACTTGGGGTTAGAGGAAAGGGATAAACTACAAGAGCCTAGTGAGCAGAACATAAAAACAGTTTAATAAACATATGCTTGTATAAAATGCGTTATAATACAAACAATTCACATCAAGATGGACTTACGACCAGTAACCCTCTACATAATCCAATATGTCCGGCTCTCGACGGAGCTCCTCAAGACTTTTGCTTAAACATAACATAACATATCCATAATGCCAGGGGCGTAGAATGGGCAAGCTCTGATCTTTCTCTTACATCGTGCCAGGGGCGTAGAATGGGCAAGCCCTGATCTTTCCGTATCATATCATGTCATAACATCTTGAGGGCTAGTGGGTCATCCAATATCCATCTACATCAACAGTAAGTTATGCAATGCATCATATTTGTGAGTTCTAATGCAAACAGCCTAATACATAAACATGTCATCCGTGATGCATGAGCATGCTTAAAAAGTTTGATTACTTAAAAATAATAGATTAGATTAGTCCTACTCACCTCTGGCTGACGCTCGCCTAAAACTGGTGCAGTTTCTCACTGCAGGCCTCTATGGTCTCCCAGGTTCGATCCTACACAGATGGACTCAAATGAGAGACAAAACATAACTATTACATGACTCTAAACAACTCCCCAAAAATCCCCTAAAACATATCAAAACATGCACATGAAACAAGCAGAGGAAGGCTGGGCAGGGGACTTTCGGCGGCAGGTTCGGCGGCCGAAGATCCCTCACAGATCCGAAAGTCAGGGACCTTCGAGGGCAGGTTTGGCGGCCGAAACTCCACATAGATCCAAAAGTCAGCAACCTTCGGGGGCAGGTTCGGCGGCCTAAACCCCTTCACAGATTCAAAAGTCCATGCTTTTGGGGGCAGGTTAGGCGGCCAAAAGGCTGCCTCCACAAGTAGGTTTGGCGGCCGAACTCGGGTTCTCCAGCAAGGCAGAACCCGATTCTGCTCTATTTATACAGCCACCCAGCTTTCCAATCCTCACACCCAACTCCTCAAAAGTATGCATACTCACTTAAACATGCATAAGGGACATAGAAACTAGTCTATTTCCCAATAAACAATAATAAAAACTCATAAGAGCAAACATTCATTAAAACTCAACTTAAACCCTAAAACTTTAGATCTAACCATTTCATGCATTTTTAACCATTTACACCTTCTTAAAAACTTGATTAAAACATAAGAAAAGCAAGGATCTAAGCTTACCTCTTGGAGATCTAAAGGTGACAGCAACCCCAATGTGGAGATGAGGTAAAGCAGTCTCCGGAGGTCTCCAAGGTTTCAAAACTTGGATCCAAGCTCAAATCTTCAAAAACAAGGCAAAACTTATGAATTTTCTGAAAGATTTGAAGGAAAAACAATAAAATTCACAATGGGAGGGCATGAACCTACCTCTGCCCGAAAATGGAGAGAAAGTTCTCTCATCTTCGGGCTGAAGGCCTCTTATAGGTAGTTGGACGAAACCACCTTTGGGGGTCGAAAGGGGAGCTGGTTTTTCCCCCCAAAACTATTTTCTTCAAAACTCTTTTCTTTCTTTCTTAAAACCTCAAAATTTTCAAAATTCGTTTTATAAAAATCTTATTTTACCCTTCCTAAGGAGATTTCAGCCTTGAGATTTCGGGTTCCAACGAAGATTCTGTCGGAAGATTGAAATTCCGACGCCGGAGTCTAACCGGGTATTATATTATTGGTGGCCAGCTATGAAGAGGGAAGTGACGCAGTTTGTGTCCGCTTGCGAGATATGTCAGAGGGTGAAACTGGAACATCAGAAGCCAGCTGGAATGCTCAACCCACTATCGATTCCACAGTGGCAATGGGAAAATGTGGCAATGAATTTTGTGGTGGGATTACCAACAACTTCCAATAGATTAGACTCTATATGGGTAATAGTGGACAGATTGACCAAATCTGCTCACTTTATTCCTGTCAGGAGTGGTTACTCTATGGACAAATTGGTGCAGGTATACGTGGAAGAGATTGTCAGGCTGCATGGGGCTCCAGTATCAATAGTGTCAGATAGGGAACCCTAGTTTACCTCCAGATTTTGGCGGAGTCTGCAAAATGCTATGGGCACAAGGCTAGACTTTAGCACTGCCTTCCACCCACAGACTGACGGACAGTCAGAGAGGACCATCCAAACGATAGAAGATATGTTAAGAATGTGTGTGCTAGACTTTGGCGGTTCTTGGAGGCAACATCTACCGTTGGTGGAGTTTGCCTACAATAACAGTTACCATCCTCTGGGCCCACACTAGTGAATATTGTCTGCTTCGGGTCAAGGGATTGGCACCCTTTCTTCCCTCACGGTTTTGTTTCCGGGTCAAGAGATTTGATACCCTTTCTTCCCAAAACGCATCCACTGGGGTGTCCAGGGCATGCCCTTATAAGGCCTTGCCCCCTTCTAACCTCTTTCCGATGTGGGATACCTTTGATCTACCTACATAGGGTTCCTAAGAAAGGGTACCAATTCCTAGACCCGAAGTGGACAATATTCATTGGTGTGGGTCCAAAGGATGTTACAATTGGTATCAGAGCTTGGGCCTCATGAGTACGGTGTGCTGAGCGAGGACGCTCAGGCCTATATGGGGGGAAGGAACCCTATGTAGGTGGATCAAAGGTATCCCACATCGAAAAGAGGTTAGAAGGGGCAAGGCCTTATAAGGGCATGCCCTGGATATCCCAGTGAACGCGTTTTGGGAAGAAAGGGTATCAAATCCCTTGACCCGGAAACAAAACCGTGAGGGAAGAAATGGTGCCAATCTCTTAACCTGAAGCGGACAATATTCACTGGTGTGGGCCCAGAGGATGTTACAATAGGGATATAGATGCATACTATCCGAAGGTAAAGATTGAGATGAAATCCATTCAAGAATCGATTTTAAAATGAAATATATTAGGATACTGTTGGTTTAATTATTGTTTAAAATTTCATCTGACAATTTATATATATTGGAACGCCAACATCTACAACTTACCATAATTAGCCATACCCTTCAATATTTAATCACTCTGTAAACTATGACTTCAAGATCTGCATGATATTTTATCAATGATGATGTGCTATTATGCGAAATTTATCTAGATGTTTTACAAGATCCCGTTACAGGTAAATGATAGAGCATAAATTAGTCCATTTTATATCAATATTATTGATAAATATTTACATGATTTCTGCTTAATTTATTGCTTTTAATATTATTTTGCAGAAAATGGTGTAAAAGGACAATTTGGAGAAAATCCCTTCCTAAAACTGCCTTATTTGGAGCAAAAGAAGGTAAGTCTGTCAAATTGGATCCACATCAAGCAATTAGGCTTTTGGGACCGTTTATGGACCAGCCCATTCCCACACTTGAACCCGCTCCGTTCTTGCACATGGACCCACCAAGCTCAACTCACAGCAAATGGGCCGCCTTCACTTCACGCGAACCAAGCTCCGCCGAGGCGCTTCAATGGGCCAAGCACATGGACTCCATCTTGCACACGTGGACCAAGGCGCTCCAATTCCCATGCCAAAGCTTTTCACGGTACCAAGCGCACATGGCCCACACTCCCGCTCTTCAGCAATTCACTCCACCGATGGCCCATTCACGCACAATCACAAGACAGCCCGCGCTTCAAAGCTCTTCACATTGCCCTCACTCACGCAACGGACCCACAGAGCACTTCACAAATTCATCTGCAAATGGACCACGCACATGAGATCCCGCACATGGGCCCGCCGAACATCTCCTCACGTGGACCAAAGCTCGCGCACACCACGTCATCAACTTCAGCGCGTGGGCCCCGCCTAGGCTTCAACTCCATGCACATGGGCCAAAACACTTCATTGCTCCTGCACGCTCACGCGCACTGTGGACGACCCATTCCCTTCGCGTGGACCACTCACGCCTCAGCCCATTCAAGCGCCTGGACCCGTTCCCGCTCAAATGACCGCGAGCAATTTTCCTGAATAGGGCACCTCTCCTCTGCTCTATTTAAAGGATCATAAACGGACAAAGACGACACAATCTCTTCTTCCAATTCGGCAATTCCACCAACCGGCGCAATTTGGTTCTTCTTTCTTTTCTTTTCCTTTTTTTATTTTATTTTTCTGTTTTTAATTCAGTCATGAGTGAATTATTTTCATCTAGTTGAATATTGGTTGAAGTTTTAGTTGATTAATGGGTTGTGAGACTTGATCAAATATTGTTTAATTTTTGGGAATTCAATATTCATGCAATTTCATATTTAATTCTCATATTATTTTGTTATTGAGATCTACGTTGATTTTTTATTGCAAAATAATTATTTGTTAGTTTGAATAATTTAAGTCCATAATTGCTTAGGTTATTCTTACATGAGAACACTTGGGATAAAACCCAAGGAAATTGCATGATCTAGCGTTATCTCCATACGTTACGTTTGGGTGGCTAGGATTGGATCTCTCTATTTCTTAATGCAATTGACAATTATTTTGATGCCTAAGGCCCAATGACGTTACTTGACAATTTGTTAATTAGTAATTAATTAGAGGACGTTCTCTAATTGGTTTAATCATAAGGAGAGATAATGGTGGTGAGAAGCGTGTTTCATCCCCATAACTAATCTATTGAATCCACCCAAAAGAACAAAGTGTCTGTGATCAATCCCGACGATTAAAGTGGATCCAATACTTCAACTAGAGCTTTCTTATTATTTATTTCTCTTTTATTTTATTATTCGCTTATTTTAATTGCTTTTAGTAGTTTATTAATCAAATCAATCTCAAACCCCCCATTTTACTTTTACTGCAATTTATTTTTATTCCGCTTTTAGTTTATCTCATTTTTTGTTTATCTCATTGGTCTTGTTAAGAAAAATAAATAGGTAATCAATTCTCTGTGGATTCGATCCTTCACCACTATCTGCAGTTGTAAATTGTTGATAACCAAGAAGGTTATTTTTTACCGGCTTCGACAACCGCGAGTCAAAAATTGGCGCCGTTGCCGGAAATTGATTTAATTTATTTGTTTTTCTTTCAGGACCAAATTCCAAAAAAAAAGAAAAAAAGAAAAAAAGAGAGCACTCTGCGCAGAACCATCTTCTGAAACATCTCAATTCACATCTGAATCATGGATGAGGTAAGTAGATCTGATTTTTCTTTTCTGACATCTTTTATGAAAGACCTTGCCATAGACATAGTGCAACAGGTTCAAACATCTCAGCTACTAACACCATGTGGGAATTATGCATACATAGGATATCCAACTAATCAATGTTCTACACGTTATGAGTATGACCAGCCTAGACATACATTTGGAGGATACTATGAACAGCCAAGGCATGATCCATACTATAATACATACAGTCCATATTGGGGAGACCAACCGAACTATGGCTATGTTGAGGCTAACAACTACCAAGATTATCAAGAATATCAAGCCCAACCAGCACCTCCAAGTTCCAATATGCACCTTGATGAAGATAAGACAAGGACATTGGCAGTTACGTTGCAAAGTATGCAACAACAAATGGATCAAATGGCCATCTCATTGAATGCACTCATGTTAAGAAGAGAGCAAGAACTTCAAGATGTGGAGGATGATGAGGAAAGTTGGCAAGTACAAGAACAAGCCTCTGAAGAAACACAACCAGAATACTGTTTGTCCAAACAAACTGATCAAACAGAACCTGTTGTTGATTTAGATATCATTGATTATTTGAGCAAAGATATTTTTTTATACAAATCAAGATGATATACTAAACAATGATCCTTGCAGGGAAGAGAGCCAAAAAGAGCCAGAACTGAAAGAAACTAACTGTTACATCCAACAGGTGGACTGCGAACACGCACAGAACAAAGGAGAGCCAATCACACCTCTTCAGATCAATCTTGCGCAGTCAGAAGGAACTCCAACTGAACCACCTCAGCTTGGACCGCAGGACAATCCTGCAACTCTTCTAGTTGCACCTCTTCAGCTTCCATCGAATGAAACTCCTTTCATTCTTCCATTGCAGATCAATCTTGCGCAAGAAGGAGTACCTGAAATCCTCTCAGGCGCGTCCTTTCAGCTTCCAACACAAATCAGTCTTCCACCTCAGCTAGGTCCTATGCAGAAGGAGGAAACTGAAACCCCTTTCATCCTTCCAATTCAAACAGTCCATGCCCAGGAGGAACAAATGGTAGTCCAATGGCCCAAACCAAAGGAGCATGCAGATCAATGCCTGCCCAAACCTCCAGATAAGGTAGAATTTGTTTTGCCTGAACTTAATGCCAAATTGCAGCCGCCCATGGAGAAATATCAATTGAAGTTGGAAGTGCTCAAAAATGCAAACATAAGGGCTAGAGGCACACCTCATCTGAAAGAGGAGAAGCTAATCATGTTACTTCATGAGTACATGGAAAAAGTAGGATGGGCTATGACCAAATCAAAAAGAGTGCTACACTTTTTGCTCAATACAGTTGGGACTCTCTTCCCCTCTCCAATTACTTGAGCCTTGATCAAGTGGATCACACCATGCACACCACACTCAGGGGAGTACTCAGTTTCCTTTGTTCTTTTATGTTTCTTATACATTGAGGACAATGCATAATTTAGGTGTGGGGGTGCATATTTCTGAATTTTTACTTTTTAAGTTTATTTTTGCTTTGATTTTTAGTTTGCTTGCATTAGTTGAAATTTTTCATTTTTGCTTTCAATAACACACAGATAGCCACAATTTTTTTTTTATTATTTATTTTGTTTCTGTTTTTTTTATGCTTTACTCATCATATAGACTATATTGGATAAGTTTTTCTTTCCATGACTCCATTGATGTGATGACTCTTTAAACTTATGTTGAATCAATTGCAGTGAGTTATATTCCTGTTTGAGAATCGCCTCTTGAATTGAATCTTTGAGCTTTCCATGGTGAAAAATATATTGATGACCCTCAATTGATGAAAATAAATTTAAAAAAAAAATTGTGTGAATGAACTTAATGTGACTTGATTTAGCAATTGGTGTTAATTTGCCCAAATTATTGAGAGAAAGAAAATTCAGCAAAGGCAAAGACCTCAAAAGCACAAATCAAAAACTGTTCCAATGGTCAAAAGACTAAGAACAGAGTTAGTAGCCACTTGGAAATGTGACCAACTGAGTAACTGGGGGTGGGTATCACAAATATGTACCTTCACGTCAAAAGGTTGGTGACTTCTTCAAGCAAGATCTAAAGTGTAAAAAGCCTGAATAAAATACTTCAAGGTAAGGGCAAGTCACTCAAAAGCTAGAAAAGTCTTAACAAATAATGTACATGTATGATCTCTCTTGAGGAAAATAAATCATAGCCATGGTAAGCAAAGGGAAACAAGGAAAGGAGGTAAGTGATCTTCATGCATATATTGTTCACTGCAATGCTTCAAAATAGGGGTCTAGAGTAAGAACTTAAGTAGAAATAAGAGTCTAGAGTGAGAAAGCTTATTTGACTATGTTCATTTGCTTGAGGACAAGCAAAAGGCTAAGTGTGGGGGTATTTGATAGAGCATAAATTAGTCCATTTTATATCAATATTATTGATAAATATTTACATGATTTCTGCTTAATTTATAGCTTTTAATATTATTTTGCAGAAAATGATGTAAAAGGACAATTTGGAGAAAACTCCCCCCTAAAACTACTTTATTTGGAGCAAAAGAAGGTAAGTCTGTCAAATTGGATCCACATCAAGCAACTTGGCTTTTGGGCCCGTTTATGGACCAGCCCATTCCCACACTTGAACCCGCTCCGTTCTTGCACATGGAACCACCAAGCTCAACTCACAGCAAATGGGCCGCCTTCACTTCACGCGAACCAAGCTCCGCCGAGGCGCTTCAATGGGCCAAGCACATGGACTCCATCTTGCACACGTGGACCAAGGCGCTTCAATTCCCATGCCAAAGCTTTTCACGGTACCAAGCGCACATGGCCCACACTCCAGCTCTTCAGCAATTCACTCCACCGATGGCCCATTCACGCACAATCACAAGACAGCCCGCGCTTCAAAGCTCTTCACATGGCCCTCACTCACGCAACGGACCCACAGAGCACTTCACAAATTCATCTGCAAATGGACCACGCACATGAGATCCCGCACATGGGCCCGCCGAACATCTCCTCACGTGGACCAAAGCTCGCGCACACCACGTCATCAACTTCAGCGCGTGGGCCCCGCCTAGGCTTCAACTCCATGCACATGGGCCAAAACACTTCATTGCTCCTGCACGCTCACGCGCACTGTGGACGATCCATTCCCTTCGCGTGGACCACTCACGCCTCAGCCCATTCAAGCGCCTGGACCCGTTCTTGCTCAAATGACCGCGAGCAATTTTTCTGAATAGGGCACTCTCCTCTGCTCTATTTAAAGGATCATAAACGGACAAAGACGACACAATCTCTTCCAATTCGGCAATTCCACCAACCGGCACAATTCGGTTCTTCTTTCTTTTCTTTTCCTTTCCTTTTTTTTTATTTTATTTTTTGGTTTTTAATTCAGTCATGAGTGGCTGAATTATTTTCATCTAGTTGAATATTGGTTAAAGTTTTAGTTGATTAATGAGTTGTGAGACTTGATCAAATATTGTTTAACTTTTGAGAATTCAATATTCATGCAATTTCATATTTAATTATCATATTATTTTGTTATTGAGATCTACGTTGATTTTTAATTGCAAAATAATTATTTGTTAGTTTGAATAATTTAAGTCCGTAATTGCTTAAGTTATTCTTACATGAGAACACTTGGGATAAAACCCAAGGAAATTGCATGATCTAGCGTTATCTCCATACGTTTGGGTAGCTAGGATTGGATCTCTCTATTTCTTAATGCAATTGACAATTGTTTTGATACCTAAGGTCCAAGAACGTTCCTTGACAATTTATTAATTAGTAATTAATTAGAGGACGTTCCCTAATTGGTTTAATCATAAGGAGAGATAATGGTGGTGGATCTTTGTAATGTCGAATGCAAGTTATTGAGAAGGCTATAAGAAAATTGAATGGTTGTTATTGACAAGTTGAAACTTCAATCCTAATGGTGCTTCAGAGCAAGATCTGGTGAGTATTTATGTGGTAATTACTTTGTATATAAATCTTAGAATTTTCCTTAATATTTTTCAAATTATACAGTTCAATCAAGCGAAAACTTTACTTATGCAATATTCAAACTACAAAAAGGGATTCAAATTTGATCATGTTTGGAGGAGGTTATATATCATCGGATCAATATCTTAGTGTCAAAAAAGCAAAATTGAAGAAAAAAACTAGATGAATATTTTTCATTCGCTGTGAAATGCTTATATCACTACAAAAAAACAGACTATCAGTGACGGATTTTTCCGTCACTGAAAGTTAAAAATCCGTCGCTAAAGCTTTCAGCGATAGATTTCCGACGGACTCAAATCCGTCGCTTAAAGTCATGTCGCTAATTTTTTCCGACGGATCGGGCGTCCGTCGGAAATATTAGCGACGGATTTCCGACGGATCTGAATTCCGTCGGATAAATTTGCGACGGATTTTCCGACGGATAATTTCGTCAGAAATTTTTGCGACGAACTAGTTCGTCGCTAAATCCGTCGGAAATTTCTAAGTCACGTGATGCATAATCCGTTGCAAATAATTAGCGACGGAAAAGTTCCGTCAGAAATATTAATATTCAATAATATTAATAATATTATTTATATTTTCAATAATATTCATTATCGTCAACAAAATATTTTTCGATTTTATTTAGACATTCTTATAATCTAAATAGTTTACAACTAAAAAATAAATTTAATATAAATTAAAAGTCATTCATAATCATTATAATTCATATTCATACACACAAATACTTCACAATGTTTACAAAATCGAAAGTTTAGAACAAATCCATATACTTAACAATATTCATAAAATTTAAAACAAATCTATCAGTTTGCTGAAACATTTGATGGAAAAGTAGAATCTACAGTTGTGTGATGATGAAAATATGTTTGCTTGTCGAGTATGCTCTCGTGTTTCCTTTTGCATCTCTGTTGCCTCATGTCTTTCATTTATAGAGAGCTGCTGGCCATGCCCTCTACCTCTAAGATAATACTGCTCTTCTAGACATATGAAAAAAAAAATTTATATATAAATTTCAATTAACAATATTACAAAATTAATATAAAATTTTCTTTCTTCATAACAAAATTACAAAAAGTAGAATGAAAAAATAGAAATAATATGATAAACCCAAAAACTTGACATATAGAAACTCATGTGAAGAACATGAACCCTTCTAATAAAATTTTCTTTCTTAATAACAACAAAACGTAGAATGAAAAAAATAGAAATAACATGATAAACCCGAAAACCTGACATAAGATACTCATGTTAAGAATAAGAACACGATAATACAGTGAAAAAGATGACACAAGAAAGTTCTAGACTTAAGCTCAAGAGTCACAATAGAATACTCTACGTGTTAAAATAGCCAGCAATATTCCCCACATCAGATTCCACTACGCATATGCAAAAAGGAAAAGCTCCCATGCCTCATGGTCCTTCCATCAACACCAAGCACCCCATGGACCATGCTACAAGATCCTCTCACCCACCCCACACCAGCCTCCGTGGTGCAACTCCACTCAACTTCCTATCAACTTAAATTTTTAACCACCATCCTAAGCATAAACCAAACTATGAAAAATAAGGAACCAAATTATATCCTAGGAAACTGAACAATTTAGTAGAGATTATTATCTTTTTCCTTATCTCTCTTACAGGACAAAAACTCATCATATCTCCTTTTTACAGTATCAGAAAAGAAAATGCATCATACTTGGACATTATAGCAGATACAAAATGCAAATGAACATCATATTTCAAACCTCAGCTTAGAGCACTCCTTTATGGTAAATCAACCAAGAGAACAAAAAATCAAGAGTATCAATTTATTAGATAAGCTATTTTTCTGTACCTTCAAGAAAAAGAAGAATCAACATGCAATCAATCATAGAATGAATAACTAGCTCCTGCATATCATTCTGTATCATTACCTTGGATGAATTTAAAAGAAGAGAAACTCATCTGGTCTGGTGAAGGCTGAAAAATGATCCCAGCTTACCCCATGACACAAGCACACTACTCTTCAAAGTTTATTTCTATTTAAACTAAACAGCCATGACATATAAATGAAGTCAATTTTACTACAGTCAGATTATTTATTTGTTAGGCAAGAATGTAATACCTTAAAAAATTCAACAAATTTGGGAATGTCATTCGCAGACTCAGCAGAATTCATTTTCCTTCCCCGCTTCTCAGAAATGCTAATCAAGAGTTCTTTGGCACCTGCATCCAAATTATCAATCATAAATTGCAGGACTGCAATTAAGAGAAGTATATATCCACAATTCTCATGTTGATGTTGAACTTTTCAAGTGTTTAGAACCATATTTTTGGATAGTGAACAAAGATGTATGATGTATGATACCACAATTATTTATATATAAATTTCAATTTATATAAATTTTATATAAATTTCAATTTATATAAATTTTATAAATTTTATATAAATTTATATATAAATTTATATATAAATTTCAATTAAACGCAGCAAGCTGCTGCTTGCTGCGTGCCCACGCAGCAAGCTGCTGCTGCTGCGTGCCCACGCAGCAAGAAAATATTTTTAATTTTTTTTTATTTTTAAAATACTTGATTAATTAAAAATATTTTACTATCTGCAACCATTGAAGCAAATCCCATATTCACTAACTTACATGGAGTGGCGACGATCGGAAGTTGCACCGGCGGGTGGCAACGGCGGTGGAGGCGACAGCGAGGACGAGGCGACAGCGAGGACGAGGCGACAGCAAATCCGTCACGGGAACGGCGAGGCGACGGCGACGGTGAGTGGCAACGGGGCGTGCGACAGCAACTTGCGGCAGCTTTGGGACTCACAACGGCGACGGCGGCGGCGAGAGTGGCAGGAAGATTGATTCGGCGCTGAGGGGAAGATAGGAGAGGAAAAGTGTGGCTGAAATTATAAGAGATGAGGAAAGAGAAGTTTAGGGTTTTGTTTTTATATTGTTTGATTTTTCTGACGGATTAGCGACGGAATAAATTCCGTCGCTAATATTTTAAAAATCCGTCGCTAATCCGTCAAAAATTTAAACATAAAGTATTCGTCGCTGATCCGTCGCTAATTCCGTCGCTATTTTTTTTTCCGACGGAAGTAAATTCCGTCGCTAAATCCGTCACTGATACCTTATTTTTTTGTAGTGTATACTAATAATAAAAAATTTGTGGAATTGTTGGCGAACTCAACTGCAGAAAGGGAGAATGGTCAATAATATTGCTGAATCAAGGTCTGACTTACTGGAATATTAAATATTTAGTGTGTTATTGTTTATTATATTTTCAATTAATATATATTGTTCAATTATAATATATGTGCAATTCCACTTATTTTGTATAATATATTATAAATAAATTAATTTATCATAAATACTATTTATAGTTAAAAATATATTAATTTAAATTAAATTTTTATAATTACAAAAATATAAAACAAATTAAAAAATATAATGTATTAAGAGAGTGAACAAATAAGAATTTAATTGAAAAGTTCTAAATATACAAATAGTAAGAAATGACTTTTGTGAAAAAGATTACAAGTTTTTAGACTATATTATAAATTAATAAAAAAAAAATTAAATAACACTAATATGGCGTGATATTATAGCAAAACACCAAAATTACATTCAATTGAGACTACAATGCTGTAATAGCAATAACAAAAGCTATGTATGAAGGAGGCGAAAAACTACCAAATTCAGTCAGTATTAAGAAGAGAACTTCATTATCCATAAAACAAATAAGCAACTCCTAATTAAAGCTAATCGAAGAGTCTAAGTATAACACGGGTAAGGTAATAGAGTCGTTGATTCCCTCATAATTGGATTGTAGTTAGTTTTTGAGCGTTAACCTCTATTTTGTAACTTTTATATGTTTAACTGATAATGGTTCTAAGTTCATTGTAATGAGTGCAAGATGACGTGATTTTCAAAATTTTTGAGTTTTTCTCAGTTTTATAATTATTAAATTAAATATTTTTATTTAATTGATTTTTTAATTTTATAATCATTAAATTAAATATTTATATAAAATTAATCAATTAAAATGTGTATAATAAGTGAGAAATTTAAATAATTTAGATTTCGTTTGTTTATAAAGTAATTTATATTTAGAAAATATTTTTTATGAAAAATGTTTTAATTAGATAACTTATTTTTTATTATTTAATTTTAATATTAAAATAAAATTTATATAAAAAATTTTAATAATAATTTTCAAAATATAAAAAATAATTTATTTTTTTAATTAAAAAATATTTTTATTAACTAATTTTTTTAAATAGTTTCAAATATTAAAAATCTAAAAAAATATTTTCCGTGAAATAAAATGTAGGCTTAATAATTATTAATTTTCGTATTGATTCAATGATTGTTGTATAGTAAAATATCTCCCCATAAAATTAAGATATAAATGAATCATTCGAACTAAAATTTAAAAAATTTAAATTTGATTTATTAAAATTTTCAAACGCGAGCCGAATTCAAAATTTTACATATTCTAAATTTAAACTGACTATTAATAAATTTAATATAAAATAACGGTTTAATTACTTTTTCGCAACTGTTATAAAGCGCCATTAAATATAAAATAATTTTTTATTAAAATATATTATCGCATATAAATTTTTTATAATAATTTTAAATTATTACTAATGTTATTTTAGTAATATTAAAACGATAATTTCAGTGAAAATACTGTTATCTAAACTCTAAAATATAATAATATTTATTTATAAAAATTTTATTATATTTTTTATTATCATCATTAAAATTAAATAATAAAAAATAAATTACTTTATTAAAAATAATTTATTTAGAAAACATTTCTATATATAAATTGTCTTACATGAAATAAACTGATGATCGCTAGGCCTCTAATATCCGGACCACAGTCGAGCTCACGTTGGATGGTCAGACTGTAACCACATCAAAATTCAATATGCAGGTCTGTCCTATAGCACGCAGTCCAAGCCACGCTCGGGCAAAATAGGGCTCGAGTCCGACGGAGAGGGATCAAGCTCAACTGACTTGATGGGTCAATGGGAAACAGACCCTTCCACATCCGGAATCACGTCAACACAGGCGCCAGAGGGAATTAAATAGTCGCTTGATAATAGAGAAAAGGGTAGTACGTCCATACGTACGACTATGCATGATAACGATGTAATACCCAGCTAGACTCCGACATCGGAATTCCCACTTTCCAGCAGAACCTCGGATGTCGGAACCCTCTAGAAGGGTAAAATATGTTTTTATAAAATGTTTTTACATGTTTTTATAGTTTTAATGAAGAAAAAAGTGAGTTTTGAAAGAAAAGACCAAGGAAGGAAAAAGCCAGGTTCGGCCGCCGAACATTGGCCTCTTGCGGAGGCACCTTTAGCCCCCGAAGGTGGTCTGGCTAGCCACCTATAAAAGGCCCCTTATCCGAAAATGGGCGAGTTTTCTCTCTCTATTTTCGGGCATAGGTGAGATTTCGCCCTTCCATGGTCGATTTGTTATTTTCCTTCAATTTCTTCAAGTTTTTGACAAGTTTTCATCTTGTTTTGAAGTTTTTGAGCTAAAGATTAAAGTTTTGAGGCTTGGAGACTCCCGGAGCTCGATTTCTCCCAATCTCCAAGTTTGGATCATCCTCCTCTCGATCTTCAAGAGGTAAGTGTAGATCCTATCTTCTTTTATGTTTTTAAGTAAGTTTTATGAAGGCTTAAGGAGTTTTGATGCATGTTTAGGCTAGTTGTATAATGTTAGAGTTTATGTACCCTTTATGTTAAATGCATGCTAAATGTGATGTTTGTTGGGATATATGTTAGTTTTATGCCCTTATATGCTTGAGTATGTGTTTATGCCTGTTTTAGTATAGTTTTGATGCATAATGGGTTGTTGTGCGTGGCTGGTTTTGCAAGGCAGAATCGGGTTGTTGGGAGGGCTCAGGTTCGGCCGTCGAAGCCAGTTTCGGCCGCCGAACCTGCTTGTGGAGGCAGTTTGGCCGCCTAAACTCGCCCCTGAAAGTTTGGACTTTCGGCTTTGGAGGGGAGTTTCGGCCACCGAATCTGCCCCCGAAAGTGGGTGACTTTCGACTCTAGAGGGACTTTCGGCCGCCGAACCTGCCGCCGAAAGTGCCTTGTTCAGCCTTCCTTTGCATGTTTTCTATGAATGTTTTATAATGTTTTAGGGGGATTTTGGGGAGTTGTTTAGAGTCTTTTTAGAGTATGTTTGGTCCCTCATTTAAGTACACCTGTATAGGATCGGACCCGAGGAACCGAGGAGGCCACCAGTGTTAGCTGCTTCAGAGTTAGTCCAGAGTCGGCCAAAGGTGAGTAGAACTGAACTATATTTTAAAGTAAATGAATTTTTAGCATGTTCATGCATCATGAATGCCATGATATGTACTAGGTTGTTTTACATTAGTATTCACGAATATGATGCATTGCATAATATGTTGTTGATGTGGATAGTTATTGGATAACCCATTAGTCCTCGATATGATATGATATGGCACGGAAAGACCAGGGTTGCCCATTCTACGCCCTTGGCACAGAGTGAGGGAAAGACCAGGGTTACCCATTCTACGCCCCTGGCACAGTTGGACATGTTATGTTCTGTTTAAGAGAAAGTCCTGAAGAGCTTCGTCGAGGGCCGGACATTTATTGAATATGTAGAGGGCTATTGGTGACAATACCATCTTAAGGTGATTTACTTGTGTTGTGATGCATTTTATGATGACATATCTTTATAAACTGTTTTATTGTTCTGCTCACTGGACTTTAATAGCTCATCCATTTTCCCTAACCCCCAGGCTTGCAGGTTCAGGATAGATCGGGAAGTCGTCAAGGTTGAAAACTTTGCTTATGTAATAGATTAGTAGTAGACATGATATGTAAAATTATGTATTATAATGTAAGGTATTGTCCAGTGACGTATTGAGGATTAGTATTGTGTTTGGCTCTAATGTATGATTAATCCCTTTTTGTACATGATTTTATGTTAATGTTTAATGATGAGTTATGTTGAACCAGGCTTGACATATGATATGTTACCCCGCTAGAGCATTTGATAAGGGCTTTAATGTGGGTTTTATGTTTACAGTTATGGTGCATGCACATGTCAAGCTTGGTATATAAAAAGTTTAAAACTTTTTGAAAATGTGTGATCATGTATGGGATTTTATCAGGTACACAGGATGTATAGTAGGCTTGCTACGGGTCCCGGCAACCTTAAGTCGATCTGAATCCTAGTGCCGGTAGCGGTCCGGTTTTCGGGTCGTTACAAACGACATGTGGTATTGTAGCATAGTTGCGGTTACACGTCACTAGAGGACAAAAGGGAAAAAGAATAAAAGAAGAGGGTGTGAACCATTCAAACTAAACTCACATACACATATTGATACGGATCCAATAGGGCAAATTTCTAACAATAGTGTTGAGCAAACTTATGTCATCCAAATAGATCTAAAAGGAGTTCAAAATCATATTCATATAATCCATATATATTTGGGGCGTGCTTCAACTCATATGGAGCAGATTTGATGCAACACTTGCAATTATAGGTTTAGGAAGCCTAATCAAACATATGGACTAAAACTATACAAAGGGAAACATAAAGTGAAGATCAAGAAAGGTTTTTGTGAATATTCAATTTTGTTATGATGGGCTCATTATGTGTTATTATTTAAACACTTGTTTTATTTTAGTTTTGTCTGGGCTGGTGTTCTTACCATATTTTATCTTTTAAATTTTAGAGTGTTGGACTATGTTTTGGGTTTATGTTTTAATACTTATGTGTTTGATGTGCTATTTTAGAGTGTGATTGGACTTAGGTCTTATGTGTGGTTCGGCCAAACCTCAAATGAGTGTCTTAGGGTTTTATTTTTTATCCTTACTATATAAGGATAAGGGCAGTTTTGAATCTAAATTTTCAAAATTCCTTTTCATACATTTGGCGTGTATTGCTTTGAGTGAGAGTGAGGATTTACTTTCATCAATTGAACTAAGAATCTTGACTAACTTATCAATTATTCATTGTGGCATTTGTCGGATTCTCATCTAAATCTTTCGATTATTGGTGTTTCAGCTTTTTTAAGTGTGGAGTGCCATAGGAGATGAGTTTATCAAATCTTTGGATTCCATATCTATTTGTGCGTGTGGGTTTGAGGCTTGTGCCATAAGATTTCGCGTCACAAACCCTACCCTTTTTTTCCTGTATTGAATTTTAGATCATCACTTGACGCCATCTGTGGAAATGAAGGAAGATCTTTTCATCACCAGAGTTCTTATCTTCATCACACCCGCTGAGATTCATATGACAAATCACGGCGAAAACCACGCTGGAAACACCCAAATGACCTGAGTTCTACTCAAGAAGGACCACAATTTTAATTTTCCAGCCCCACAACCCCATTGAACCAACCATCCATATTGTTTAATCTCTCATCGAGCTCGCCAGGGACCGTGCCTAGAACTACCATGTCTGACCAAAGGCTATAAAACATGGCTATTCAACTTCAAATTATTGCACATTGATTAGGGCAAATATTGCAGCAGAATGGACTTAATGCCCCATTGAATGTATTGCCTGTAGCCGAAGGATTCAATGTTAACGAACCTCAACATACCCTAAACCACCAAATCCCTCAATAGAGCAGTAGGAGGACAGGTGAAGGAGATGGGGAGGCCAGCAGGAGAAATGAGCCTGTGGCCAAAACAAGGGGCCGAATGGTAAGGGAGCTTATCGAGAATGACAAAGTCGAAAGCTATTCTTCGAAATCAGTAGGAAAATCAGAAAGTGAAGAGTTAGAGAGAAACTACTGCCTGGAAAAGCGACCGAGAAGATAAGAGGCAAATGTAGACCAGAAACTGGAGAGAATGAAGGAGCAGCTCTTAGCAGAGCTGTAGGCACGAGAAAACAACAGCCCCTACTACTGACCTCATCCCTATTCGTGAGATGAGTGCAACAAGAAACTATTTCTAAAAAGTTCATGATGCCACTAATAGCCGCATACGATGGCACGGGAAACCCTCGGGAGCATGTCTTGAACTACAAGATGTTCATGGAGTTGCAGACTCATTCTAATGCCCTAATGTTCAAAGTCTTCCCTACCACTCTCACCGGACCAGCCCGAACATGGTTTAATAGCCTAGAAGCAAGGAAGCATTAAAAGTTTCATGGACCTAGCCAGTGTATTTATCAATATATTCATTGTCAGGGTCCCGGCGAAGAAAAAAACCAGCTACCTAAAGACAGTCAGACAAACTAAAAATAAGTCCCTAAAAGAGTATGTAGTCAGGTTCAACTTGGAAGCTTTGCAAATCCCCGAACTCGATGAAACCAGAGCGGTGAAAGCCATCAGAAAGGGACTACCTCCTTGGAGTTTTTTGACTCATTGTATAGAAAGTCACCCATTATCCTAGCAGAATTGATGAAAAGGGCAGAGAAATATATAAGGCAAGATGATGCCTTAACCACTAGTAGATTCTCTCGGGAAGCAAGAGACAGGGGGAAAGTCGTGGAAGACAAACGACCTGAAATGCAGGAGTAGAGGCATAATCGGGGGCTGGAGACATTGAACAAGCACGAATGGGAAAGGAAGGAACATAGACCATACCAACTCCGGATCCCATGAAAGAAGAGAAGCTGATGCGAGCAGAAGAGATCCAGACAAGTGTTGTCAATACCATCGGACTCATAGACATGACACTAATGATTCTATCAATTGATAAATGAGATAGAAAGACTCATAGAAATAACATCTCAAGAACTTTGTAAAGAAGTTGAAAGGGCAGAGACCCCAATAGAACGCAATGGTAGAGAGACTCCATAATAAAATAGGGAAACCATAATGGCTCCAGCAGAATGATCAACATGATCGTGGGAGGAATTAGGGATCGTATGAGCAGAAGGGAAAGAAGAGAAGCAGGAATGGGGAAGGGAGCAGTATCAAAATTATGCAGAAAGTAAAGCACTCCCAATGATCATCTCTTTCTCTTCGGAAGATGCTCATAGAGACCAAATGCCTCATGATAATACTCTGATCATAGAGGCCATCATTCACAACTTCCAGGGAAGATCATTGCAGCTGCACTTATAACTTCAAAAGATATTTATCCAAATGCCCCATGATGATACTCTGAGGCCATCGTTCACAGCTTCCAGGGAAGATCATTGCGGCTGCACTTATAACTTCAAAAGATATTATAAATAAATGAGTCAAATTTTTAGGGCTGGTAAGCTAAACAAACACCCACCCTACCATAAAGGCTTCAAATCTTAACAATCCTGTTGTACTTTGCGACTGTTCCAGCTCCTTTTGGATTTTAATTTCCGATCCTAAATTTAAAAGAACCAGTTTCTGAGTGTTCTATCTCGACTTTACTCTGGAGTAAGTATAAAAAGGAATTAATTTGGAGTTTTTCTTGTTGTATATGAACCAAACCAATAATAATATTGGTTCACATCAGCCCTAAACTGCCAAAATTGAACAAATTGAGTTTCTTGGAGACAAAACATGCTATATAAAATATGAAAATTTATACGAGTACTTTACTTTCTGACTGGATTAACCTGGTAATTGCACAATTCCCTCTTCAAGTATTAACTTGTCCAATTATGAAGATAATCATCTATCCTGCAAAATCACCTAAATTTTTTTCATATAGAATGTATTTTCTATTAAATCTCAATAGAAATCAATTGTAAAATTATGAATGCTGCAAGTGATCGGGATTCAATTCACCTACCTCTCCTCCCCCAAATATCTATTAAAAAAAAAGGGGGGGTCTAAATTAGTTCACCACATTCCATCTAATTGCACTTAAACCTTATATCTTATCACCAATTGATTGCAACATTCATCCCTTGCATAAAAACAGTTCTTATCACCAATTGAGTTTCATAAAAGAACTTGTCTACCATCAAGTTAAAGATAAAACCAAGAGCTTCTCAAATTAAAATCTTGTAAGCTTTACAAGACCCAACAAAATTGTTAAAGTTCTAGTTTTGGAACCTCAATTATCCAAGGAAGCATATAAAGTTTCATATAGAAGAATCATTGAAATACTTGCCACTCTCTGCATCAAATCCTTGACGGTTGATACTCTTAATGATCCATCAATATCCGCAAATTGAAGCTAAACCCAAAGAATAATATATCATGACAAGGATGATAACTTCTGGACATCCCTTTTTTTCTCCATATCCTGATTTCGAGGTCCTTGAACCCAACCCCCATCAATGGATTCAATGCTTCCGTTCAACCCATCATCCACAAAATCACCAACCCTTTTCACTTTAACTTCCTTTGGCAGAACTGGGTACCTCCCAGAGAAGCAAGCATAACAATAGTTTGGAGAATCATCGCCCAAAAATTTTTTCAAGCTATCCAATGGTAGAAAGGCAAGAGAATCACACCCAATGAACTCCCTGATTTCCTCCACAGTCATTCTATTAGATATCAGCTCCTCAGAACTTGGTGTATCTACTCCATAGTAACAAGAAGCAATAATTGGAGGGCTCGAAATCCTCATATGAACCTCCTTAGCCCCAGCCTCCTTAATCAACCTAACAATTTTTGACGAGGTAGTTCCTCTCACAATTGAATCATCCACAACCACAACTCTTTTCCCCTCCAACACTCCCCTTACTGGTGAGAGCTTAAGCTTAACACCAAAGTCCCTAATCTTCTGTGATGGCTCAATGAAAGTTCTTCCCACATAATGTGACCTTATCAATCCTTGTTGAAATGGCACACCTGCTTTAGCTGCAAAACCAAGTGCAGCCACCACTCCTGAATCTGGGACTGCAATCACAACGTCACAATCAACAGGAGTCTCAGTAGCAAGTATTTCACCAAAAAGTCGCCTCGACTCATAAACAGACCTACCAAATACTTCTGAATTAGGCAAAGCAAAGTAAATATGCTCAAATATGCATTGCTTTGGTTCAGGGTGGGGCAATAGGCAAAGCGATTGAATTCCATCTTTATCCACCACCAAAACCTCACCAGGATTAACTTCTCTCTCGTACGTAGCCTCAATCAAATCAAGAGCACAAGTCTCAGAAGCAAACACAATAGCACCATTACTTCTTCTCCCCATAACCAAAGGCCTAAACCCAAAAGGGTCCCTCACCGCAACCAACTTATCCTCTGTCACAAACACCATAGAATAGGCTCCTTCTAACTTCTCGCATGCAACAACAATCCTCAGAAAGAAAGGCCTAGCCTTGGAAATCGCAATCAAATGCAAAACAACCTCTGTATCAGAACTAGTATTAAAAATCGAACCAGAATCTTCAAGGTCAGCCCTCAATTTCCTGTAATTCACTAGATTCCCATTGTGGGCAACCCCAACAGATCCAAACCGGTACCCAGCAACAAAAGGTTGAACATTTTTAAGCATAGAAGACCCTGCAGTAGAATATCTGACATGCCCTATAGCTAAATCACCAGGTAGCTTATCAAGTTTTGATTCGTTAAAGACATCAGAGACTAACCCGACACCGGTAACAGATTGCAGAACGTTATTATTGACAGAAACAATACCGGCACCTTCTTGGCCTCGATGCTGCAAAGCATGAAGAGCTAAATAGCAAAGACGAGAGGCTTCTGGGTCGCCATAGATACCCACAACACCACACTCTTCACGGGGTTTATCGTCATCATCAAAATGGAAACCGAAAGAAGAATCATCTGGGTAGTTTTCATTTGCCGAGATAACATGAGAGATGGGGTTGTTGGAAGAGAAAGTGAGGAGAGCTTTGCGGGTGTTAGAGACGGAAGAGGGTGTGACAGGAAAAAAAGAGGGTTTATGTAGGGTTTTGGGAAGGAAGGGGAGAGAAGCTTTCTGGGAAGCTTGAGAACTGGAATTTAAGTAGAGAGAGGTTCTGGAGAGATTGGTAGTAGAGGAGGCGGCCATAGGAACGCAGACGAGGGACGGGAGAAGTAGGAGGAGGAGAAGAAGAAGAGGGCGTGAGAGCGAGAGAGCGTGAAAGGGATTGGAGTAATTTTACGGTTAAAACACCTACAAGGATGGCAACTAAATAAAAATTTAATAAAAAATAAAAATATATTCTATAAAAAAATCTGACAATTTTTTTTAAAAAAAATCGAATATATCTACATAATAATTTTTTAATTATTTTATATTTCATGCCATATGTTTGTGTTTAATTATAATTCCACCCGGCGAATTTAGATCTTTAATTAAGTACAAATAATGACATTCTATAATTTGAGTTTTATTATTACGAGTGACTTGTTGGTTTATTGATATTTGGTGAAAATAGAGTTTTTTCAGTATGAGAGTAAGCTTAGCCAGAAAAGATCTCGTCTCTCTCCCCTTTATTCCTTTTCTTTTTGTTCTCTAGTGACGTATAACCGCCACTCTGCTACGGTATCACTTATTCCTATCACTCAGACCCGTACGTACGGACGTGCCAGCGTACCTCTCTTTGTCAGGCGACTATTTAATTCCCTCGGCGCACATGCTGATAGGGCTATGAGGTAACTGGGTCTGCTCTCCTACCTTCCATCACATCACCGGGCTAGGCCATTGATGGACCTGTGCGTGGGTCAGTCTGGCCTGTCTTGGTCACGGATTGGAGTACATGATATTGGGCCGATTTGCTTTAGGGGGTTCTGATGGGCTTTGGGACTGTGTCCTTCTTCAGGGCCCAGCCTCACCCCAGGGTGTAAGAAGTCCAGCGGTCATCAAGTGCCCCTTTTCCTTCTCAGTAGTTATTCTATGAGTGATGAGAGGGTAAATCCCTAAACCCCCATTATAATCGCGCGGCTCAAGGGAGGCTCCTGCCAAAACATACTTTCCCTGCCTTTACTCTTTTCAAATTCAAACTCCCCATTTCTCTCTAGACTCTGCTTCTCGCTTTGCTCTCTATATTTCGTCCCTTTTATCTTCTGCAAAATCTCTTTGAGGTACGTCTTTTGCTTTCTCTAATGGTTGTCCCTAGAATTTCTGATCTTGTAAATCTGAGGTCTAGCATCATATTTGCATCCCTCTCCAACTTCTTTTCTCGAGAATACCTGGATACCTCCTTCTACCGTATTAGGGCTCCTTTCCGCAATAAGAGTATCGTTCTTCCCGTTCCTCTGCCGCCGGGTTTGATTGACCCCCAACGGGATCGCAGCTTGGTCTTTTTTGTCAAGCAACGCGATTTTGGTCTGACCTTCCCTTTTTCTCTCTTCTTCATCGAGGTTTTCCGTTACTTCGGAATAACTCCTCTTATGCTCTCACCCAACTCCATTCTTTTTATGTGTTCCTTTGAATCCATCAACTTGTTCTAGGGTTTCACCCCTTTCTTCCATCTGGTCCATGCTAGCCAAGAGTTCTATTATTTTGCTCCCCGAGGAGAGTTGTCTATTTTCTTGGGGTACAAGGAATCCATTAAAGGTTGGGTTTAAGGTTTTGCTATGGTGGAGCTAAAGGAATTCTTGGGAATAACTTAGAATGTGGACCTCTCCTGGAGGGATATCTCCCCATACTGTAATGACCTGCCCTAGCTGCTCCTAGTGGACCAGATTTGCCTTCTCTGATTGACCTTTGTCTTGTAAAAGTATGATGTCGAGAAGTGCATATTCGTGTCCTCTCTTCGGGACTTCCAGGAAGCTGGTATTCGTCTATTGATGTTTTACTTGTCTCTTATGCCTTTTGCCTTTTTCTTGTATTTTATTTTTAACTATTAGTTGTTTTTATTTTTCACAGCCTCTTCCACGCCAATGGACAAGATTAAGCCCTCAAAGAACTTCATAATGACCAGGGAGAATATGAGGGCCACCCTGGAGGCCTTCCGGCCTAGTCGATCCATGGCAGATGTGACCCGGGAGGTTTTTCACGCCATCTCTCCGCTTGTGGCTGGCCGGACTGCTTCTCCTGCTCTTGCTTCTTCTCGGGCCTTGGTGCCTGCCTCTAAGGACTCTCGTTCTGCAGCCTCGAAGGCTTCTTCTACTTAAGGCAGGACTCCGGGCTCTTCCAAATCCCCTGCGGCTCTGAGGCCTAAGTCGACCTCCACTCCAGCTTCCCGAGAGCAAATCAGCATCGAGGAATCTATAGAGGGTGGATCTAAGGGGGGGGACCAAGGTTGCTCCCTCTGCACCACGGCCTAAGCAGGCTGCTGCCGCTAGTGCTATTGTGATTGGGGGTGCCACCCGCAAGCGAGCCCAATCTACCGAGGTCCCTCCTGAAGGCCAGGCCTCCAAGAAGGTACGCATGGCTGGGTCTCCTGAGGCCATTCTCCCTCCTCCCGCTGACAAAGGAAAGCATGCCGTAGGGCAGTTGTCTTCTACCCCTGACAACGAGCTCCTCAATGCTGCTGAAGTGACTCCTGGGTCCACAGCGACCTCTGTGGCTGAGATGCTATGCGAGAAGATGTTCTGCGGGATATCTAATGTCTCTGATCCTCACTTCCTTGCCCTCGCCAGCTATCTAGCCTGCTCCACTAAGCAACAGGTGACTTTTCGCTTGTGGTCCCAAGAGGAGCTGGGAGACAGCCTCTGAGAAATGCTCCTCATGGTAAGTCATTTTACTATTTTAAAGTCTGCTTTGTTTCCCTTGTTTTCTAACTCTTTTTGTTGCCTCCTTTCTGTCAGGCGCTTGGCATTTACATGGAGATCGATGCTCGGGATTAGTCCCTCCAGAGCTCGATGGACCAACAAATTGATGAGGCCCGTCTTGAGGAGAACATCGTGGCGACTGGTGAGGCCCATGGGCACATAATCGATCTCAAGAATCAACTCGAGGACCTCACCATACGCTTGGGGGAGTTGCGGGATAAGGTCGACAGGGCTTCTAAGTGGGCCTCTGCGATAGAGTCTCAATGGGATGAGGCTTTGGCGCAGCTGTCTTCTCTAGAGGAGTCCTGCCATGAACGGGATGAGGCTTAGGCTCAACGCGACGAGGCCCAGGCTTAGTGCGAGGAGGCAAGGGGTAGAAGCTTTGGCCCGAGTTGCTGTCCTTCGGCAGGAGCTCAACAAACATGCCGAGGACCTAAAAGGTATGGCCTTGGCAGCGGAGAAGTCACGGCTTTAGCAACAGCAACTCTGCTAAGAGGTCACTGCTCTGGAGGAGAGGTGTTATACCCTACTGAGGGACGCTAGGCTTGCAGAAGATAGGGTCTAACTGGCCTGTGAGGAGCGCCTGTAGGAGTATAAGGACTCTGCTGAGATGAAGGCCAAGATTCAGCAGGCCTGTGAAGTGTGACTTGAGGAGTACAAGGCTTCTGATGAGATGAAAGAGAAGTTATACAACTCAGCCTTCCGCATGTTCGCTTCCAAGTTCAATTAAGGCCTGAAGGCAGCCAGAGATGCCCCCTCCACTCCGTTAGCGGTCCTTCGAGCTCTCGAAGTCGAATCTGACGATGAAGAGGTACGCTACGGAGAGGATAACAATCCTTTGCCTAAAGGAGCTCCTCTCCCGCCAGCTGGACCTCAGGGGGAAGACACTATAAATAAGTCCTTGAACAATCTTGTCAGTTTTGGGCTCTTCTTTTGTATCTATAAATAAATAGATAAATAAATAAAGATATTTCTCTTTGTATATTTTGCCTCTGCATTTATTTATTTAGTTATTGCACTTTTATTTCTTATCTTTGACTTAGAGTTTGGATGTATGACGATCTGTGAATATGCAATAATAATAAGGATATTTCTCCTCAACGTATACTTTGTTTATAGTTAGATTATTTTTTGAATATATCGCTTTCTTTACCTTGTCGAGCTACTCAGTCCTTCGGGACTTAACTCATCCTCATCGTCTAACTTGTTAACTTCTTCTAACCTACGTTAACATAAAGAGCCTTAAGCTGTATGCTTACTTAGTAGATCCCAACTTACTTGACTTACTTAATTAACGGACTAAACTGTCCTCCACGTGATTTTGTCAAATGGATAGATCCGAGCTGAGAGCTCAAAATTTTGCTAAGTATTTAACTCATAAGTTTTTCTTATTCTCACGAGGGTACTTATGTCATTTACTCGCGACCTTCTCGGTGCCGTGAGCTCGGATATGTAATACTTATTTTATTTTTTTTTGTGTTTATCTGACGAACTCACTTGCGCTTGGAGGAATGATCATCTTCACATATAATTTTTTTCGCGGGTGGTGATCTCCTGGGCCTGTCCGAGCTGCAAGCTTGGACACATTATCCAATGTAATAATTAACAAAAATTATAAATTAAGCGCCATGAGCTATGGGCTTGTCCGAGCTACCAAGGATTTGTCCGATCCACGAGCTTAGTTGTTTTTGCGCATTTTGGCTGCTTTTGCGTGTTTAGAGCCTGTGGGCCCTTCCAATGGGGAGCTCGACTTTCTATTACTATCTTCCTTACTTAGCTTATTCTGCTGATTGTTTATATGTCACAAGTTCCTCCGAGTTGGGAGCTCGACTCTTTATTTTTGCTTAGGCTTTTTTGTATGCCTATAGCCTGTGAATTTGTCTGTGCTACGAGCTCAGGAGTTTGGAGTTTTATTTCCTGCATTTGGGTGTCCCGAGCTCTTTTTATGGGGTCAAACTTAGTTTCCTGCTTATGTGTTGAGCCTTGTACGGGCTATATTTTAGTCAGTCTGTTTGTTTTAGCCTTAGCTTTTTCGTTTGAAGGGGGGGCTCAAAGGCCTTTATTTATCCTCTATTGACCTTCATCCTCTCAGCTCGGTTTTGTGGTGCTGGAAGTCATTTTTCGAGGCCAGTCACCCACCTCACTAAGGACTTCTTATCTCTCTCAGCTCGATTCTATGGTGTTGGTGATCATTTTTTGAGGCTAATCACCTATCTCACTAAAGGCTTCTGACTCTCTCAGCTCGGTTTTGTGGTGCTGGTGGTTATTTTTCGAGACCAATCACCCATCTCACTGAGGGCTTCTTGTCCCTCTCAGCTCGATTTTTTTGGTGCTGGTGGTCACTTTCCAAGGCCAGCCACCCACTTCACTGAGGGCTTCTTGTCCCTCTCAGCTCGGTTTTTTGGTGCTGGTGGTCATTTTACAAGACCAGTAACCCACCTCACTGAGGGCTTCTTGTCCCTCTCAACTCGGTTTTTTGGTGCTGGTGGTCATTTTTCAATGCCAGTCACCCACCTCACTGAGGGCTTCTTGTCCCTCTCAGCTCGATTTTTTGGTGCTGGTGGTCACTTTTCGAGGTAAGTCACCCACCTCATTGAGGGCTTTTTGTCCCTCTCAGCTCGGTTTTTTGATGCTGGTGGTCATTTTCCAAGGCTAGTCACCCACCTCACTGAGGGCTTCTTGTGCCTGTTTTGAGAATACTTGGGATATATAGGGAAATGAAAGCAGCGTTTCTCATTCATTCATACTTTCAAAATACAGATTTTTACATTGTACATACTTTAAGGAAAGTATCTCTTCAGGTGTTGGATATTCCAGGCATGAGGCTCCAGGTTCCCTTGTAGGTCTTCGATCCGATAAACCCCAAACTTGACGACTTTAGTTATTCTGAAGGGGTCCTCCCAAGTTGGTGCCAATTTTCCTACTGCTGCTTTCTTCCTCGTAGCTTCTAATCTTCTCAGGGCCAGGTCTCCAACTTTTAGGCTTCTTTCCCTAGCTATATGGTTGTAATAGCGAGCTGCCTTTTGTTGATAAGCAGCAGTGCATACTTGAGCTTCTTCTAAGATTTCTTCTAGGGCGTCTAAGTTGCTTCTTAATTTCTCCCCGTTTGTGTCTTCGCTGTTGAATTGGACACGATGAGAAGGGATTTGTAGTTTGATGGTGACTACTTGTAACGATCCGGAAACCGGACCGCTACCAGCGTTAGGATCCAGATCGGCTTAAGGCCGCCAGGACCCGTAGCAAGCCTAACATACATCCTGTATACTTGTTTAATCCCATATATGATCAACATTTACATAAAAACTTTAAACTTTCTTTCTTTCATTCACCAAGCTTAACCTGTGCATGCACAACTCATAAACATAAAACCCCACACTGGAGCCCTCATCAAATGCTCCAATAGGGCAACATCTCATACATTAAGCTTGATTTACATAAACATCAGTAAAACTTTTATTAAAAAGATCATGTGAAAAAGGGATTAACTTTACATACTAGGGTCAAGCACAACTCTAAACCTCAATATACATCATTACATTACAATACATTACTATACTTTACATTACAATGTCTTTTTCATGTCCACAACTAGCTATTACATAAAACATTACTTTACTCTTGTTGACTTCCTGATCTATCCCGTACCTGCAAACCTGGGGGATTAAGGGAATGGGGTGAGCTACTAGAGCCCAGTGAGCAAAATAGCAAAACATTATATTTAAAATTCATGCTTTCATGAAATGCATCACATCACAGACAAATCACATTAAGGATGAACTTGTCACCAATAGCCCTCTACATTTCCATTAGTGCCAGAACGTGGAATGGGTCCTGGTCTTTCTCTTACATAACATATCATAACATTCCAAAGTGCCAGGGACGTAAAATGGGTCTTCCTGGACTTTCTCTTACATAGTGCCAGGGACGTAGAATGGGTCTTCCTGGACTTCCGTACCGTATCATCATCATATCATACCATATCATTTGATACAAGGGCTAAAGGGTCATCCAATGTTCATCCACATCAACAACATAATATGTAATGCAACATATTCGTGAATTCTAATGCAAACAACCTAATATATCTCATGGCATTCATGATGCATGAATCATGCTAAAACTTTTATTATTTGCTTTGAAACGTAAAGAGTCATTCTACTTACCTCAGGCTAGCTCTGACAAGACACTGAAGCAGCTATCTCACTGCTGGGGTCCTCGGTTCCTCGGGTCCGAACCTACACAGGTGGACTCAAATGAGGGACCAAACATACACGAACATGACTCGAAACTACTCCTAAAAAAATCCCCTAAAACACCTTAAAACAATCATAGAAAACATGCAAAGGAAGGCTGAACAGGGCACTTTCGGCGGCAGGTTCAGCGGCCGAAAGTCCCTCCAAAGCCGAAACTCAGCCACTTTCGGCGGCACCTTCGGCGGCCGAAAGTGGTTCCAGAGCCGAAACTCATGCATGTTCGGCGGCACCTTCGGCGGCCGAAACTCCCTTTCAGAGCCGAAAGTCCACTTTCGGGGGCAGGGTTCGGCAGCCAAAAGCTTGCCTCCACAGGCAGGTTCAGCGGCCGAAAGTCCCTTCGGCTGCCGAACCTGAGTTCTTCCAAAGTGGCAGAACTCAGCCATTCTAAGCACATTTGCCTCCCAAACCAAACCAACATGCATTTAGCTATTCTACAACATGCATTCACAAGCAAATAAGCATATAGGGGCCTCAAACTATCCTAAACCCCAACACAAACGTAAAAAGCAACTCAAACAGCATACATTACTCATAAACTCAACATTTACCCTAACAACAAACAACTAACTTAAACATGCATTTCTACCCCCCATGAACCTTCAAGAAACTTAGTCAAAACATGAAAAGAGGTGAGGATCTACTCTTACCTCTTGAAGATCGAGAGGAGAGACGATCTAACTCGGATGTGGGAGAGATCTAGCTCCTTGGGCCTCCAAACTTCAAAAACTTATTCTAAGCTCACAAATCTTCAAAAATCAAGTAAACGCTTGTTAACACTTGAAAGGTTTGAGGAAAAATCATCAAAATCAACCACGGGAGGGCATGGACTCACCGTTGGCCGAAAATAGGGGAGAAAGCTCGCCCATTTTCGGCCATGGGTCCTTTTATAGGTGGCTAGCCAGACCACCGTCGAAAGCCGAAGGCGACTCCAAAACGCATGCATGTTCGGCGGCCGAACATGAGCCACATTTGGAAGCCTAACGTGCCCCCCTAAACTATCCCACGTTTGGCGGCCGAACCTGGAAATGCCTCCATGGTCTTTTTCATTTAAAACCCAATTTCTTTCTTACTTAAAACCATAAAATACATTAAAGCATTTTATTAAAACATGATTTTACCCTTCTAGAGGTTTCCGACATCTGAGATTCCACCGGACGGTAGGAATTCCGATATCGGAGTCTAGCCGGGTATTACACTACTACCTCGGTGCCGAATGCCAATGTGAACGGTGTTTCTTTCGTCGGTGTCCGAGGGATAGTCCTGAACACCCATAGGATGCTGTTGAGTTCGCCCGCCCAGTTCTTCTTTGCTCCATCCAGTCGCTTTTTTAATCCCTAAAGGATGGCTCAGTTCATAACCTCCATCTAGCCATTTTTTTGAGGATGGGCCACCGAGGAGAACTTGTGCCATATGCCCATGTTCCTTATGAAATCCTTGAAGGACTTGCAGTCGAACTACTTGCCATTGTCTGATATAAGCGTCCTGGGTATGTCGAATCTGCAGATGATGTTGCCCCAGATGAAGTTTATCTCTTTGCGTGCTGTGATGGTGGGCACGACTTCAGCCTCAGGCCACTTGGAGAAGTACTTGACCGCTATTATCACGAACTTCTTCTATCCAGTGGTCTTAGGGAAAGGGCCCAAGATGTCTATGCCCCACTATGAAAATGGCCAAAGGCTGGATATACTAGACTATGGTGTGGCTGGGCTGTTGATGGCATTGGTAAATCTTTGGCAGATGTCGTACCTTCTGACGAATTCTTCTACTTCTTTCTTAACAGTGGGCCAATAATACTCTTGTCTGAAAATTTTATTTGCCAACATGCCTGCTCCTTCGTGCGCTCCACAAACTCCCTAATATATCTCCTTAATCACCCTAGCCGCTTCTTCTAGTCCCACATATCTGAGCCACGAACTGGACTTCCTCCTTCGGTATTGGGTCACCCTTACTGCCTTGGCAGCCCAAGATGCAATTTTTCTTGCCTCAGCTTTATCCTTAGGCAGCTTCCCTGTCTCTAGGTACTCCAAGTATGAGGTCATCCAATTCCTTTCTTCTTTGATCTGCATTATTGTGATGGGCTTTTCAAAAGTGGGGGTGCTGATGTGTTGTATGTACACCTCATCTAGGAGCTATTCCAGTTCTTCCTCAGATAACCGGCTAAGCAGGTTTGCTTCTTCGTTTTCCTCTCTAGGTATCCTCTGATACTGTACAACAATTCCCTGCTCGCCGAGCTCAGCTTCTACAGCTTGCACCTTGGCTAAGTATTTCTGCATGATGGGGTCCCTTGCTTGGTATGCCCCCGTTATTTGATTGATCACCAACTGGGAGTCACTGCTTATTTTGAGGTCGGTTGCCCCTACTTCTAACACTATCAGCATCCCGTTTATGAGGGCTTCATATTCTGCCATGTTATTGGAGGCTGTAAATTCCAGGCGCAAGGCATAGCAGACCTTGAATCCTTCTGGGCCTTTCAACAGTATTTCGGCTCTACTGCCCTTAGCGCTAAATGCCCCATCCACAAACAAATTCCAACTGAACTCTCTTGGTGGCTGATCTCCATCCCTTCCTTGAGCTAAGCTTGGCGACTCTCTACTTTGCTCTTGTTGTTCCTTATTGAAGGAGCATTCGGCTATGAAGTCAGTGAGGGCCTGGGCTTTGATGGCTGTCCGAGGTCAGTATTCGAGGCAGTACGGGCTGATTTCGATAGACCAGGTGAGCATCCCACCTGATGTTTCGAGTCTGTGAAGAATTTTCTTTAAGGGTTGATCTGTCATCACAACTCCCTGGTGGCTTTCAAGGTATACTCTGAACTTCCTCACCGCCAATAATAAGCGAATGCCAGCTTCTCTATGTTCATGTACCTGACCTCGGCATCTTTGAGCACCTTGCTAACATAAAATATTGGCTTCTCCTCTCCCCCTTCTTCTCTCATCAATACAGCACTGGTGGCTTATTTTGAGGCCGCTAGGTATATTAAGAGCTCTTCCTCGGCTAGTGGGCTGCTGAGCACATGTGGCGAACTGAGGTATTGCTTAAGGCTTCTGAAGGCCTGTTGGCAATCCATTGTCCATTCGAAGTTTGGGACTTTCCTTAGCTTCTTGAAGAATGGCAGGCACTGTTCTGCAGATTTTGACATAAGTATGTTGAGCGCTACCACCCTTCCTGTGAGCTTCTGCACATCCCTCACACAGGTCGGCTCTAGCATCTTCTGATGTGAACCAGCATGGGAAGCAAGGCAAGGATCCCTTGGAGCTACAACAAGGACCATTGACAAGGAATAAAGCAAGGAAGTACGGCGTTACTCTTGGATTGCATATTCAAGAATTTATTACAAGAGAGATGACTGAAATTGCTAGGGATAAGTGCGAGAAGGAACTTGAAGGTCATTCGAAGCTGATTACGTTGCTGGGTGTATGCATGGATGAAGCAGAAGCAAATTGAAGATTTGTAGCGCTCGCTACCATTATCAAAGTCGCGCTCGCGACATTCAGTTAGCCGAAGATACTTTTGTGTTTTGTGGAAGTTAATTTTGGAGCACATCATGGAGGAAGATAGTGGAGAATCAGCCCGAACCATAAGCAGGTTGTGGTTTCGTCCCTGAGGTTGTGGTTTCTGCTCGAACTATTGAGGCATACGAGAATGTGGTTGGTTTTTAAAGACTTGGCAGTTATTTTTGTTATTTTAGCTTGTTTCCCTGTTGGGATAGGAATTCTGACTTAGTATTTGTTTTCCTTTTCCAACTAGGTTTAGGTTTTTGCCTTACACTATAAATAAGGCCTTAAATTCTTATATCAGACACTTTTTTTGTTTTTTTGACAAATTTAATTCAGATTTGCTTTATGCAAATTTCGGCCTTCTTTGAGAGAGTGAGAGTTTGCTTCTTTCATTGATTGCATCACGAATCAGACCAACTTATCAATTTCGATTGTGGCGTTCTTCTGATCCGTTCTACAAAATCCTTCCGTTATTAGTGTTCTAGCTTCGCTAAGCTTAGGGTGCTATAGAGGGTGGTTTATCCACGTTCTTGGAATCTATATTAGAGGTGCGACGGGGTTTGAGGACTAAGTGCCATAGGGTTCCGCGTCATTTGGTATCAGAGCCAACAACAGGTAAATCTTTATCTATCTGTCTTTCTAGGGCTGTGTTATATTTTCGTTTTTTTGGTATCTTAGTTTCGAATTTCGTTAGGGTTCATTATCTTCAATTCGTTTCTGTTCAATTCGATTCCAATTGTTAGGTCCTGGATTGTCCATCCAAAATCATTGTGTTGCTTGCTATTTTGTTATTTGGCAATTCGGTTTCTTTTAGCAGCCATTATTTCCCTTCGAACTGAATCTGTTAGTGAATTTTTTTTTTTTTTTTTGATACACACTCAAGAATTTCGTGTGGTGTTGTTTGAGACCCAAGCAAGGGGATAGTGAGAGCAAAAAAAAAAAAAAAAAAAAAAAAAAAAAAAAATTGCTCCAACAAAAAAAATTTCTTTTTAGTCTTGCTATTTAAGTATTAAGGATCAGTTCTAGGTGGGTTACAATTAAGTGAAAATTTTGCTTCAGATTTTTTTTTCCACCATTGAGGGGCTGCTGTTCTTTTATTTCAAATTGCATAGTATAGTAGCATTCTTGGGGTGTCTTCAAACCAGCGTTTGGGGTAGAAGATTTAGGTCCATAAATCAGCTTACCAAGAGCGAGTTGGTTTTGATACATTCTGACCAGAATTGTCTATTTTATTGCCCTCTTGTTTCTATTTTGTTTTTGAGCTAGCGTTGAAATTCCATTACATTGCTGAGTATCATTTGTTTGTTTCGATACTTAGTTTTCAATCGTGTAGTGCAAACGTTCTTGTGCTGCCTCCGGATACTTGTCAAGTTGTCTTCTAGATGTCTAGGGATTAGGATCCTACCTTTTTGAACGTACTTGGCAGATTGGTGAGTGAACCTTGGTTCTGAAGTGCAATCGAAGAATCGGCAATAGTGAGGTAAGAGCGAAACACTTGTGAATTCTTTCTTTCAGTTACTAATTGTTTCTTGTGAGTTTCTCTGTTGTGGTCATGACTAGTGGGAATGGTAAAGATGTTGCTTCAAATTCTAGCAATTTTGAGACATATATGCAGCAAAGTAATGAGAAGATGGAAGAGATGGCAAGAATGATGGCCACCCTACAAGAGAACATGAATCTAATGATGAGGGAGAGGGTACAACAGCCCGCACCTCCAGTGAGATTACCACAACGAATCTTACCAAGGGGAGGCGAAGAGGAGGTCATTAGGAGAGCAGCAAGAGGAGGTCGAGGTGATCAGGAAGAGGTGGCTGAAAACTACCAAATTGTGACTGACAATGACCTTAGTTCCATCAAGATGAAGGTACCCGAATTTAAAGGGAATAACAATGCGGAAGAATACATTGAATGGGAGCGAAAGGTGGAACAAATTTTTGAGTGTCATAATTACTCAGAAGAAAAGAAGTCCCATATCGCAGCCGTGGAATTTAGGGGATATGCTACATTCTGGTGGGATCAACTCAAGTCTAGTAGAAGAGGAAAAGGATTGCGACCCGTGCCGGAGTGGGAGGCCTTGAAAGACTTAATGAGAATAAGGTTTGTTCCTTCTCATTACTATAGGGATTTGTATAATAGGTTGGCAAGACTGGTCCAAGGTGGTAAGAGTGTTGAAGAATACCACAAGGAGATGGAGATGACCATGGCCAGGGCTGACATTGAGGAGGATGAACAAAGGCTAATGTCCAGATTTCTGGGAGGTCTAAATTCCAACATTGCAAGTGAGCTGGAAATGTATGATTACAATTCCATGGAAGAGTTAGTTGAGAAGGCCATGAAGATTGAAAGGAAAATCAAGAACAAGAGCTCCACCAAATATGGGAAGTTCCAGAATGTGGGAGGAAGTAGTTCAACCTTTAAGGGGTCTTCAAATGATTTGCCCTCAAAAGGTGGAGATTTCAAGAATTCCTTCCAAAGGAGCAATCCTCCACCTACAAGTGGAAAAGGGATGAATGGAGGTTCAAATAAGCAGCAGTCAGGTATTCCTAATACTACTCCTAGTAGAAATATTAAGTGTTTCAAATGTTTAGGAAATGGGCATATTGCATCTCAATGTCCAAATAGGAGAGTTATGATTGCTACTGATGATGGGGGTTTAGTTTCTGATTCTGACCATAGTGATGGTGATAATAATGATATGAATGATATGCATGATGATGTTGATGAGTGTGAAGAAGAAGTTGAGAATGCGTTGGTTGCTGAACGTGGTGATATGTTAGTTGCTAGGCGTGCTTTGAATATGCAAGTGAAAGAAGAAGGTCTAGAGCAACGAGATAACATATTTTATACTAGATGTTTAGTTGAGGGTAAAGTTTGTATGCTCATCATTGACAGTGGTAGTTGCACCAATGCTGCAAGTGAGACAATGGTGGAGAAGCTGAAATTGACTTGTTTAAAACATCCACATCCATATAGACTACAATGGTTTAATGATAGTGGAGAGGTGAAGGTTACTAAACAAGTGAAGATACCATTCTCTATAGGCTGGTATAAAGATGGAGTGTTGTGTGATGTAGTTCCTATGCAAGCTGGCCATATGTTGTTAGGAAGACCATGGCAATTTGATAGGAAGGCGCAGCATGATGGGTATTCAAATAGGTACACATTTACCTATGAAGGAAAGCTGGTTACTCTTGTACCATTATCACCGTTGGAGGTGTATGAAGATCATCGGAAGATGCATGAAAAAGCAAAGCAAGATTCGACCAAAAGGGGTGCTACTTTAAAAATTAAGGGAAGTGCGAGAGAACATGATAAGGAGAGTGAATGTGAGAAGAAATTGGGAAAGGAGGCCAGAAAAGAAAATAATCAAATAAATGGCCCATTGGTGAGAGAAAACCAAGGAAAGGTGAAACAAACTTTTTATGCGAAACCAAGAGAGCTTAAATTTGCAATATCTAACGAGCAGCCGTTATTGCTCATTAGATATAAAGAAACTTTGTTTACTAATGTTGATGTTTCACTTGACCATTTGCCTTCTAGTTTTGTGTCTATGTTGCAGGGTTTTCAAGATGTGTTTCCAGAGGAGCTGCCTAGTGGTTTACCGCCATTAAGGGGAGTTGAACACCAAATCGACTTCATACCTGGTTCGACGATTCCAAATAGACCAGCATATCGAAGTAACCCAATGGAGACCAAGGAGATGCAACGACAAGTGGAGGAGCTGTTGGAGAAAGGCTTGATTAGAGAGAGCTTAAGCCCTTGTGCCGTTCCTGTTTTGCTGGTACCAAAGAAAGATGGCACGTGGAGGATGTGTGTCGATTGTAGGGCTGTAAATAAGATCACGGTGAAGTATCGACATCCCATTCCACGACTTGACGACATGTTGGACGAGTTACATGGTGCAAGGTATTTTACTAAAATTGATCTTATGAGTGGATATCATCAAATTCGTATGAAACCTGGGGATGAGTGGAAAACAGCTTTTAAAACAAAATATGGCCTATATGAGTGGTTAGTAATGCCTTTTGGGTTGTCTAATGCACCGAGTACATTTATGAGATTAATGAACCATGTTTTGAGAGCTTATTTGGGCAGATTTGTTGTTGTTTATTTTGATGACATTCTGATCTATAGTAAGACATTAGATGAGCATTTAGAGCATGTTAGGATAGTGTTGGAAGCTTTGAGAACAGAAAACTTATATGCCAAGCTTAAGAAATGCACATTTTGCATGGATAGGCTTGTTTTTCTTGGCTTTGTTGTGAGTGCACAGGGATTAGAAGTTGATGAAGAGAAAGTGAAAGCTATAAAGGAATGGCCTGTTCCTAAGAATGTGACTGAAGTGAGGAGCTTCCATGGGCTAGCAAGTTTCTATAGAAGATTCGTGAAGGATTTTTCTACCATTGCAGCACCACTCACTAGCATTATCAAAAAGGAGGTTGGATTTCAGTGGGGAGAAGAGCAGCAAAAGGCGTTTGAGAATTTGAAAGGGAAGTTGACATCTGCACCTGTCTTAGCTTTGCCTAATTTTGATTCAATTTTTGAGATTGAATGTGATGCTTCTGGTGTAGGTATTGGGGCTGTGCTGATGCAAGAGAAGAAGCCAATAGCATATTTTAGTGAAAAACTCAATGGTGCACAACTGAGTTATTCTACATATGACAAGGAGTTACATGCTTTGGTGAGGGCGTTGGACGTGTGGGAGCATTACTTGCTGCCAAAGGAGTTCGTGATTTATACTGACCATGAATCCCTCAAGCATTTGAAGGGCCAAGGTAAGTTGAACAAACGGCATGGTAAGTGGATCGAACGAATTGAGAGATTTCCATATGTGATTAAGTACAAGCAAGGTAAAGATAACGTTGTTGCTGATGCGTTGTCTAGGAGATATACATTACTTTCTGTTTTGAGTTCTAAGTTGCTTGGATTTGAGTATATTAAGAACTTGTATGTTGGTGATGTTGATTTTGGCAATGTTTATGTTGCATGTGAACAAGGAGCTTTTAATTCATTTTATAGGCATGAGGGATATTTATTTAAGGGAAATAAATTATGTGTGCCCAGATGTTCCATGCGTGAATTGCTTGTTTTGGAATCTCATTGTGGTGGTTTAATGGGGCATTTTGGTGTGTCTAAGACTTATGATATTCTGTTTGAGCATTTTTATTGGCCATCTATGCGTAAGGATGTTGGGAAGTTATGTTCTGCTTGTATTGCATGTAGACAGGCGAAATCTAAGTCTATGCCTCATGGTCTTTATATGCCATTGCCTGTACCTAGTTCTCCTTGGATTGATATTAGCATGGATTTTGTGCTTGGTTTGCCTAGAACTAAGAGAGGTAGAGATAGTATTTTTGTGGTGGTTGATAGGTTTAGTAAGATGGCACATTTCATTGCATGTCATAAAGCTGATGATGCGAAAGTTGTTGCTGATTTGTTCTTTCGCAATGTTGTGCGCTTACATGGAGTGCCTCGGACTATTGTTTCTGATAGGGATACAAAGTTCTTGTCCCATTTTTGGCGTGTTTTGTGGAGTAGACTAGGAACTAAGCTTTTATTCTCTACTACTTGTCATCCACAAACAGATGGGCAAACTGAAGTTGTGAATCGTACTCTTGGTACGTTATTGCGATCTATAGTGGGTAAGAATTTGGCTACTTGGGAAGATTGTTTACCTTTTATTGAATTTGCTTATAATCGTTCTATTCATTCTTCTACAGGTTATTCGCCATTTGAGCTAGTTTATGGCTTTAATCCACTAACTGTTCTTGATCTTTTGCCATTACCTTCTAATGAACTTGTAAGTTTAGATGGAGAGAAGAAAGCTGACTTGGTGAAAGCTTTGCATGAGAAAGCACGAGCTAACATGGAGAAAAAGAACAAGACGTATGCTGATATTGCGAATAGGGGTCGCAAGAAGATGGTGTTTGCTCCTGGAGAGTGGGTTTGGGTGCATTTTCGCAAGGAGAGGTTCCCAAATCAAAGGAAGAATAAGCTGGATGCGCGTGGTGATGGTCCATTTCAAGTCTTGGAGAAGATCAATGACAATGCTTATAAGATTGACTTGCCTGGTGAGTATGGTGTTAGTGCCACTTTTAATGTTTCTGATTTGTCTCCTTATGACGATGCAGATTTGAGGACAAATCTTTTTAAAGAAGGGGAGAATGATGTGAACCAGCATGGGAAGCAAGGCAAGGATCCCTTGGAGCTACAACAAGGACCATTGACAAGGAATAAAGCAAGGAAGTACGGCGTTACTCTTGGATTGCATATTCAAGAATTTATTACAAGAGAGATGACTGAAATTGCTAGGGATAAGTGCGAGAAGGAACTTGAAGGTCATTCGAAGCTGATTACGTTGCTGGGTGTATGCATGGATGAAGCAGAAGCAAATTGAAGATTTGTAGCGCTCGCTACCATTATCAAAGTCGCGCTCGCGACATTCAGTTAGCCGAAGATACTTTTGTGTTTTGTGGAAGTTAATTTTGGAGCACATCATGGAGGAAGATAGTGGAGAATCAGCCCGAACCATAAGCAGGTTGTGGTTTCGTCCCTGAGGTTGTGGTTTCTGCTCGAACTATTGAGGCATACGAGAATGTGGTTGGTTTTTAAAGACTTGGCAGTTATTTTTGTTATTTTAGCTTGTTTCCCTGTTGGGATAGGAATTCTGACTTAGTATTTGTTTTCCTTTTCCAACTAGGTTTAGGTTTTTGCCTTACACTATAAATAAGGCCTTAAATTCTTATATCAGACACTTTTTTTGTTTTTTTGACAAATTTAATTCAGATTTGCTTTATGCAAATTTCGGCCTTCTTTGAGAGAGTGAGAGTTTGCTTCTTTCATTGATTGCATCACGAATCAGACCAACTTATCAATTTCGATTGTGGCGTTCTTCTGATCCGTTCTACAAAATCCTTCCGTTATTAGTGTTCTAGCTTCGCTAAGCTTAGGGTGCTATAGAGGGTGGTTTATCCACGTTCTTGGAATCTATATCAGAGGTGCGACGGGGTTTGAGGACTAAGTGCCATAGGGTTCCGCGTCATCTTCAGTATGGCTTCCACCTTTTCTGGGTTTGGCTCGATGCCCTTTCCACTAACCATGTAGCCCATAAATTTTCCTCCTCTGATGAAAAAAGCACACTTCACCTGGTTCAGTCTTATTTTGTACTGTTCTAGCACTCCGAATACTTCTTTTAGGTCGGCCAAGTGCTGCTGGAAGGTCTGGCTTTTTACCACCATGTCATCTACGTATATTTCTACATTTCTCCCTATCTAGCCCTTGAAGATTTTTTCATCAATCTTTGATATGTTGCCCCTGCGTTTTTTAGCCCGAAGTGTAACGACCCGAAAATCGGACCGCTACCGGCGCTAGGATCCAGGTCGGCTTAAGGCCGCCGGGACCCGTAGCAAGCCTAACATGCAATCCTGAAAAACCTGTTTAATCCCATACATGATCAAGAAAATACATAAAAATTTAAAACTTTTCTTTCGTTCATACACCAAACTCAACCTGTGCATGCACTGAACATAAACATAATCATAATCATGACCCCTCTGTGGGATCTCAATCAATGCCCCAAAAGGGCGATACATCATAAGTTGAGTTGGTTTGCATAATCATCATAAAACATATAAGATCATGTATTGAAAGGGATATCTTAAACATATAGTCAAGCACAACCTCTAATCCCCAAAGTCATTACATACTTAAAACTGTACTTTTACATAACATTAATACATTTATCATGTCCACACTATCTATTACATACACAAAACTTCATAACTCTTGTAAACCTCCTGGTCTACCCTGTACCTGCAATCCTGGGGAAAATGGGAGAGGGGTGAGCTACTAGAGCCCAGTGAGCAGAATAATAAAAACATTTAAATCATATGGATCATGGAATGCATCACATCACAGCTAATCACATCAAGGATGAACTTGTCACCAATAGCCCTCTACATAGACCAACTGTGCCAAAACGTAGAATGGGTCCTGGTCTTTCCCTTACATAGCATAACATAACAGTGTCCAACTGTGCCAGAACGTAGAATGGGTCCTGGTCTGATACGGATCCAATAGGACAAATTTCTAAAAATGGTGTGGAGCAAACTTATATCATTCCAATGGATCCAAGAGTCGTTCAACATCATATTCATATAATCCATATATATTTGGGGCGTGCTTTATTTCATATGGGACAGATTTGGTGCAACACTTGCAATCATAGGCTGAGGGAGCCTAATCAAACCTATGGGCTAGAACTACATAAAGGAAAGCCTAAAGTGAAGATCAAGTAAGGCTTTTGTGAAGATTCAACTTTGTTATGATGGGCTTGCTAGTTTTATTATTTAAACACTTGTTTTATTTTAGTTTTGTTTGGGCTTGTATTCTGGCCATATTTTATCTTTTAAGTTTTAGAGTGTTGGGCCATGTTGTGGGCTTATATTTTAATACCTATGTGTTATTTTAGTGTGTGATTAAACTTGGGTCTTATGTGTTTAAGTCAGGCCCAAGAAGAGTGTCTTAGGGTTTTATTTGTTTTTCTCCTTACTATATAAGGATAAGAAACAATTGTAAGAGAGAGCTTTGAAATCAAATTATCAGAATTATTTTCATGCCTTTGGCGTGTATTGCTTTGAGTGAGAGTGAGGATTTGCTTTCATCAATTGCACCAGGAATCTCGATTAACTTATCAACTATTTGTTGTGGCGTTTGTCAGATTTTCATCTAAATCCTTCAATCATTGGTGTTTCAGCTTCTCTAAGTGTGGGGTGCCATAGGAGGTGGGTTTATCAGATCTTTGAATTCCATATCTACTTGTGCGTGTGGGTTTGAGGCTTGTGCCATAGGGTTCCGCGTCATGGTCTTTCTCTTACATAGTGCCAGCGAACGTAGAATGGGTCCCACTGGTCTTACATTCCGTACCGTACATATCACATCGTCACATCGTAGATCGAGGGCTATGGATCATCCAACATTCATCCACATCAACATTAAAATGTGCAATGCAACATATTCGTGAATTCTAATGCAAGCAACCTAATTCATCACATGGCATTCATGATGCGTGAAACATGCTGAAAAGTCCATTATTTGCTTTAAAATATAATAAGTTATTCCACTCACCTCTGGATAGCTCCGACCAGACACTGGAGCAGCTGACTCACTGCTGGGGTCTTCGGTTCCTCGGGTCCGAACCTACACAGGTGGACTCAAATGAGGGACCAAACAAACATGAACATAACTCTAAACTACTCCCCAAAAACCCCCTAAAACATCATGAAACAATCATAGAAAAACATGCAAAGGAAGGCAGAACAGGGCAGGTTCGGCGGCACCTTCGGCGGCCGAAAGTCCCTCCAGAGCCGAAACCCAGGCAGGTTCGGCGGCACCTTCGGCGGCTGAAAGTCCCAGACAGAGACAAAAGTCTCTTTTCGGGGGCAACTTCGGCAGCCGAAAGGCCTGCCTCCCCAGCCATGTTCGGCGGCCGAAAGTTCCTTCGACTGCCGAACCTGGTTTCTGCCAAAGGGCAGAAACTTGGCTCCCTTAAGCACATTTGCCTCCAAAACTTCTAATCATGCATTTAGCTCAACCAAAACATGCAAATATACATACATTGGCTCCTAGGGGCTTCAAACTAACTTAAACCCCAACTACAACACACAACAACAACATAATCCAACATACATTGCTCAAAACATAACATTAATTCAAAACCTAACTATGAGCTAAACATGCATTCTACCCCATAGATTTTGCATAAAACTTACTTTAAACATGAAATGAGCTTAAGATCGGCTCTTACCTCTTGAAGATCGAGAGAGAGACATCCTAAACTCGGAGGTGGGAGATTTTTGAGTTCTTGAACCTCAAAGCTCCAAAACTTGCTTTAAACTCGAAAATCTTCAAAACAAAGCAAAGACTTGTGAAAATCTTGAAAGATTTGAAGGAAAAACTCAAGGATTGGTGAGGAACGGCGGAGAGCTCACCTTGGCCGACAATGGGGAGAAAACTCGCCCGTTTTCGGCTAAGGGACCCTTTTATAGTGGCTGGCCAGGCCACGTTCGGGGGCCGAACGTGCCTCCGCATGCATGCCATGTTCGGCGGCCGAACCTGGACTTTCCTCAACCTATGCCTTTGGGGGCCTAAGGCACACCCGAAATGCCTGCATGTTCGGCGGCCGAACTTGAGGTTCGGCGGCCGAACCTGGGTTTTCCTCCAAGGTTATTTTTATTCAAAAACTCATTTCCTCTTTACTTAAAATCATTAAAAACATTAAAACATTTCATGAAAACATGGTTTTACCCTTCTAGAGGTCTCAGACATCCGAGATTCCACCGGACGGTAGGAATTCCGATACTGGAGTCTAGCCGGGTATTACACGAAGGGCATGGGCTTGTAGCAATAAGTTCCATCTTCAGTTATGAACGAGGTCTTCTCTTCATCCGACCTGTCCATTGGAATTTGATGATAACCAGACATTGCATCAAAGGACAACATGTAGTCATAACCGACCGTGGAATCGACCATTTTATTAATGTCGGGAAGGGGATAACAATCTTTGGGACAAACCTGGTTCAGGTCGGTAAAGTCTATACACATTCTGTATTTTCCATTGGCTTTTTTAACTAACACAGGGTTTGCTAACCACTGAGGGTACATAACTTCCCTAATGAACCATGCCTCATCTAACTTCTGAACCTCTTCTCGAGTAGCCTGTTGTTTCTCCTTCCCGAACACCCTTTTCTTCTGCTTTATCGATTTAGCTCCAAGGAGAACATTGAGCTTGTGGGCCATCACCTTAGGGTCTATTTCTGGCATGTCAGAAGGCTTCTAGGTGAAGCTTGAGGCATGTCCTCTGATAAAGGCCATTGCTGCCGCTTTCTGGTCTTGGTCTAAGCTCGCGTTGAGGCTAAAGACTTTGTCAGCTTCTTCTTCGGATAATGGTAATGTCTCCAGCTCGTCAACGGGCTCCATCCTGACCTCCTTCTTTTCATCATGGACTTCCATGACCTCCGAGTTCACCTCCATAGCTGCTACATGTGGCTCTGCTACCATGGCTAGATACACTGCCCGAGCTTCCTCCTGCCATTCTTGGACTACCCCTACCCATGTCTAGGGATGAGCATTAGGTCGGTTTGGTTCAAAATCGAACCGAACCAAATAAATCAAAAACTGAAATTTTAGTGTTTATGAAAACCGAACCGATTTTGGTCAGAAATCAAATCGAACCGAATCGGTCTGATTCGGTTCGATTCGGTTTGGTTTGATCGGTTTCGATTTTTAATAATTTTTTTTATTTTTTACACTTTATTTTTAATATTTTAAATTTTAATTAAAATATTTTAATCTTAATATAATTTAATTTCTCTATATTATTGAAAAAACATATTATTATCACTAATCGGTTCGGTTTAGTTTTTTTGGTTTTTTTCTGATCAAAACCGAACCGAACCGAAATAACCAAAATTTTTAAAATTAAAAACCGAACCGAACCGAAATGTATAAAAAACCGAACCAAATTTTCAAATCGGTTTGATTCGGTCGGTTTTTTCGGTTTGAACCGAATACTGCTCACCCCTACCCCTGTCTCTATTGAAAACTTCATGGTTAGGTAACTGATGCTGGTTACTGCTTCAAAATCGTACAACACTAGCCTTCCCAGAATTGTGTTATAGCTTAATGGGAGCTTCACCACCAGAAAAAACTGCATAGTGGGTACGGGACAGGGCCGGTTCTCCCAATGTCAGGGCCACCTTCACATTCCCCTCTACTGCCACCGGTGTTCCCCCTATCCCCTTGACCGGGGCCTAATCCCTCACCAGCTGCTCCTCTGGTATTCTCATCTGTTGAAAGACCCTGTAGGGCAGCAGGTTCACCTTGCTCCGGTCGTCTACCAGGATCTTGCAGACCTTGAAATTTTGAATGACAGCCTCGATGACTAAAGTGTTGTCGTAGGGCATCTAAATTCTGTGAGCGTCTTTAGGGGAGAAAGAGATGGTCACTGAGGAGTGCTCTACTATTCGTAGGACTCCGTTGCTGCTCCACTCTCCATTCTGGCGTCTCTTCTTCCCTCTCCTGCTCATCCGACCTTCAGTTCCCCCCACGATCATGGTGATGGTTCCATTGGAGCCGTCATTCACTGTCCTTGCTCCCTATCTACGGGGCCTCTTCGCTATGGCATTCTATTGGGGCCTCTCTCCTTTGGTTTCTTCAAGAAGTTTTGGAGATGCCCCCTCTTAATCAGCCTCTTTGTCTCATTGATCAATTGGTAGTAGCTGTTGGTATCATGGCCATGGGTCTAGTGGTATTGGCAGTACTTATCTAGATCCCTCCAATTGGCGTCAGCTCTTATGGGCTTAAGCCATTGGATGAAGTCCTTGTCCTACACCGCCATGAGCACTTCGGCTCTAGATGCATTCAAGGGAGTGATTGCCTCGGGGACTCGGTGTAACGATCTGAAAATCGGACTGCTACCTGCGCTAGGATCCGGGTCGACTTAAGGCCGCCGGGACCCGTAGCAAGCCTGACATATAGCCTGTAAACCTGTATAATCCCATACATGATCAACAACATGCATAAAAATTTAAACTTTTCTTTTAAACATCCAACTCAACCTGAACATACATGTACATAGTCATGATCATAATCATGATCCCTCTGTGGGATCTCCTCAATGCCCCAACGGGCGATACAACCTGAGATGAGTTGGCTTAAACATAAACATTATAAAACATTTCTATAGATCATGTATCACAAGGGATAACAATACTCATAGGGTCAAGCACATCTATAACCTCAATATACCTCATTACATAACATACTGAATCTCTTACATTACAATAGTACAAATGTCATGTCCACAATCTAACTATTACATAGACATACTTCAAAACTCTGGCTAACCTCCTGGTCTACCCTGTACCTGCACATCTGGGGTTAGGGGAGAGGGGTGAGCTACAAAGCCCAGTGAGCAGAATAGTAGAAAACAATATATTAAAATTTCATGCTTTCATGGAATGCAACACATCACAACAAATCACATCTCGGATGGTATTGTCACCAATAGTCCTCTACATAGTCCAACTGTGCCGGGACGTAGAATGGGTACAACCGGTCTTTCTCTTAACATAACATAACATATCATACAGTCCAACTGTGCCAGGGACGTAGAATGGGTACAACCTGGACTTCCTTTTACATCGTGCCAGGGACGTAGAATGGGTACAACCTGGACTTCCATACCATCTCATGCCATAACATCATCATATCATATGAGGACTAAAGGATCATCCAATAACCAATCCACATCAACATCAACATCATAAATGCAATGCAACATATTCGTGAATACTAATGCAAACAACCTACTATATCTCATGGCATTCATGATGCATGGATCATGCTCAAAATTCATATTTCATTTATTTTAAAACTTAAGGTTTATTCCACTCACCTCTGGCTAGCTCTGACAACTCTGTAGCAGCTGGCTCACTGCTGGGGTCCTCGGTTCCTCGGGTCCGAACCTACACAGGTGGACTCCAATGAGGGACCAAACATACATAAACATAACTCTAATATACTCCCCAAAAACCCCCTAAAACATCATGAAACAATTACATAAAAACATGTAAGAAATGGCTGGACAGGACACTTTCGGCGGCAGGTTCGGCGGCCGAAAGCCCCTCTAGAGCCGAAAGTCAGGCAGGTTCGGCAGCACCTTCGGCGGCCGAAACTCCCAGACAGAGGCGAAACTCATGCATGTTCGGCGGCACCTTCGGCGGCCGAAAGTCCCAGACAGAGACGAAAGTCTCTTTTCGGGGGCAAGCTTCGGCAGCCGAATGCTGCCTCCACAAGGGGGTTCGACGGCCGAAAGTTCCTTCGGCTGCCGAACCTGGTTTCTTCCCGAAGGGCAGAAACTTGGCTCACATGAGCCTCTTGCCTCCCAAAACCTCAAATCATGCATAAACTTGTTCTAAAACATGCATACATATCATACATTACACCTAGGGGTCTCAAACTAGCATATACCCCAACTACAACACTTCAAACACACAAAAATCAACATACATTGCTCATCAAAACATCAAAACCCATAAACTCATCAACAAGCCTAAACATGCATCTCTACCCATAAAACAACTTAATGCTTGTTTAAAACACATAACAAGGGTGGATCCGAGCTTACCTCTTGAAGAAACGAGAGGAAAGGCGATCCTAGCTTGGAGATGGAGAGATTGAGCTCTTTGAACCTCCAAGTACCCAAAACTTGCTCTTTACTCACAGATCTTCAAAACAGAAGTTAAAACCCGTGAAAATCATGGAAGATCTAAGGAAAACACTCAAGATCGAGGGAGGGGTGGCGGAGACTCACCTTGGCCGACAACGGGGGAGAAAAAGCTCGCCCGTGCGGACCTAAGGGACCCTTTTATAGGTGGCTGGCCAGGCCACGTTCGGGGGCCGAAAGTGCCTCCGCATGCATGCCATGTTCGGCGGCCGAACTTGGGTTTCGGCGGCCGAACCTGAACTTCCCTCACTCATGCTTTCGGGGGCCTAACGTGCCTCCAAAACGCATGCATGTTCAGCGGCCGAACTTGACTTTCGGCGGCCGAACCTGGGTTTTCCTCCAAAGACTTTTCATGCAAAAACTCATTTAATTTTCATACTAAAAACCATGAAATACCTTAAAACATTTTATGAAAACATGTTTCTACCCTACTAGAGACTTCCGACATCCGAGATTCTACCGGACGGTAGGAATTCCGATACCGGAGTCTAGCCGGGTATTACATTCTCCCCCCCTTAAGAACATTCATCCCCGAATGTACCTCAACTAGCACACATAGCATGGCATAAAACATAACATACATACATAACACATAAACACATAGGGATCTAACCTTAAAAGAGATGAGGGTACTGCTGGAGCATAGACTCCCGTGTCTCCCAAGTGCATTCTTCCAAATTGTGGTGGTTCCACAGGACTTTCACCATCGGGATTTCCTTGTTCCTTAACTTTCTGATCTGGGTGTCTATGATCCGTACTGGCTGTTCAACATAGGTGAGATCCTTTTGGACCTCCACATCAGGCTCACTAAGAACCTTGCTCGGATCTGACACAAACTTCCTCAACATTGAAACATGGAAAACCGGATGGATTCTTTCCATTGAAGCAGGTAAATCCAGCTTGTACGACACATTCCCAATCTTTTGCAAGATTTCAAAGGGTCCGATGTATCGTGGGGCTAGTTTACCTTTCTTCCCGAAGCGAACCACTCCCTTCATTGGAGACACCTTGAGCAATACCAGATCCCCCTCCTGAAACTCTAACTGTCTTCTGCGGACGTCTGCATAGCTCTTCTGTCTACTGGCAGCAGTCTTCATTCTCTCTCTGATTATGGGTACCACCCTGCTGGTGATCTCTACTAGCTCAGGCCCTGCCAAGGCCTTTTCTCTAACTTCCTCCCAGCAAACAGGTGATCTGCACTTCCTTCCGTACAAAGCTTCATATGGAGCCATCCCGATGCTAGCATGATGGCTGTTGTTGTAGGCAAACTCCACCAAAGGTAGATGCTGCCTCCAAGAACCGCCAAAGTCCAGCACACACATTCTGAGCATATCCTCGATAGTTTGGATGGTCCTTTCTGACTGTCCATCAGTCTGGGGGTGGAAGGCAGTGTTGAAATCCAACCTAGTACCCATGGCATTCTGCAGACTCCGCCAAAACCTGGAGGTGAACTGGGGCCCTCTATCCGACACTATCGAAACCGGAACCCCATGCAGCCTGACAATCTCATCCACATATACCTGCGCCAACTTGTCCACAGAGTAGCCACTCCTGACAGGAATGAAGTGAGCAGATTTTATGAGTCTGTCCACAATCACCCATATGGAGTCCACTCTGTTGGACGCCGCCGGTAACCCCACTACGAAGTCCATAGCTATATTCTCCCATTTCCACTCTGGAATAGGTAGCGGGTTAAGCATTCCAGCCGGCTTCTGATGTTCCAGCTTCACCCTCTGACATTGTAATACCCGGCTAGACTCCGGTATCGGAATTCCTACCGTCCGGTGGAATCTCGGATGTCGGAAGTCTCTAGTAGGGTAGGAACATGTTTTATAAAATGTTTTCATGAATTTTAATGTTTTAAGTATGAAAATTAAATGAGTTTTTGCATAAAAAGTCTTTGGAGGAAAATCCAGGTTCGGCCGCCGAAAGTCAAGTTTGGCCGCCGAACATGCATGCGTTTTGGAGGCACGTTAGGCCCCCGAAAGCATGAGTGAGGGCAGTCCAGGTTCGGCCGCCGAAAGTCAAGTTCGGCCGCCGAACATTGCATGGATGCGGAGGCACATTCGGCCCCCGAACGTGGCCTGGCCAGCCACCTATAAATGGGGCACTTAGCCGAAATGGGCGAGCTTTCTCCCATTTTCGGCCACAGCAAGCTTCCGACCTTCCCTTTGCAAATCTTGTATTTTTCCTCCAAATCCCCACCATTTTTCTTGAGTTTTAAGCTTGCATTGAAGGTTTTGAGCTTTTAAACCAAGTTTTGGAGCTTTGGGAACTCAGGAGCTCATTTTCGTGGATCTCCAAGTTTAGGTCGTCTCTCTCTCGATCTTCAAGAGGTAAGAGCCGATCTTAAGCTCCTTATATGTTTTAAAGAAGTTTTAAGAAGTTTTATGGGGTAGAAATGCATGTTTAAGTTAGTTGAGCTATGTTAGGTTTTATGTGATTTTTGAGCAATGTGGCATGTTTGAGTATGTTTGAAGTGTTGTAGTTGGGGTATATGCTTGTTTGAGGCCCCTAGGAGCTTGTATGCATGTTTTGGTTGAGTGGTATGCATGATTTGTGAGTTTGGAGGCGAAAATGCTTGAGGGAGCCAAGTTTCTGCCCTTTGGCAGAAACCAGGTTCGGCAGCCGAAGGCACTTTCGGCCGCCGAACATGGCTGGGGAGGCAGGCCTTTCGGCTGCCGAAGTTGCCCCCGAAAAGAGACTTTCGTCTCTGTCTGGGACTTTCGGCCGCCGAAGGTGCCGCCGAACCTACCTGAGTTTCGTCTCTGTCCAGGACTTTCGGCCGCCGAAGGTGCCGCCGAAAGTGCCCTGTTCAGCCACTTCATGCATATCTCTATGTGATATTTTCAGGATGTTTTAGGGGGTTTTTGGGGAATGTATTAGAGTTATGTTTATGTATGTTGGTCCCTCATTGGAGTCCACCTGTGTAGGTTCGGACCCGAGGAACCAAGGACCCCAGCAGTGAGCCAGCTGCTACAGAGTTTGTCAGAGTCAGCCAGAGGTGAGTGGAACTAAACTTAACCTTTTAAATTGAGAAATGAAATGCTTTTATCATGCTTCATGCATCATAATCATATTATAGGTTGTTTGCATTAGAATTCACGACTATGCCGCATTGTATTGTTGTGATAGATGACAGTGGATGGACATTAGGATGATTCATTAGCCTTCCGAGTACGAAGTCCTGTGGTGCCCATAATAGGGCCGGGCAATACGAAGACCTGTGGTGCCCATAATAGGGCCGGGCAATACGAAGACCTGTGGTGCCCATAATAGGGCCGGGCAATACGAAGACCTGTGGTGCCCATAATAGGGCCGGGCAATAACTCCGAGTACGAAGTCCTGTGGTGCCCATAATAGGGTCGGGCAATACGAAGTCCTGTGGTGCCCATAATAGGGCCGGGCATGGAGTTGAGGGATTTTTGAATCAGTCCATCCGTGGTGTGATTTATTTGTGCAGTGACGCATTTCATGATAGCATGTTTTAAATATTCTTTTTACAATTCTACTCACTGGGCATCTAGCTCACCCCTCTCCCCTAACCCCCAGGTTTGCAGGTACGGGATAGATAGAGAAGGCCAGACGAGAAAAAGTCATATGTATGTAATAGTTAGTTTGTGGACATGACAATTGTATTATGATGAAATGTAAAAATATTCAGAATGTTATGTAATGAGGTTATTGAGGATAGAGTTGTGCTTGACCATAATGTATTGTTAATCCCTTTTGTATATACATGATCTTATGTTATGATGTTTATGTAAACTAACTCAACACAGGCTGTTTTGCCTTTAAGGCATGATGAGATCCCACAGAGGGACTATGTTATGTATATGTTCAGAGTATGCACAGGTTGAGTTAGTTGATGACAGTATGTATGAGGAAAAGTTTTAATTTTTATGCACGTTGTTGATCATGTATGGGATTATACAGGTTTACAGGTTATATGTCAGGCTTGCTACGGGTCCCGGCGGCCTTAAGTCGACCCGGATCCTAGCGCCGGTAGCGGTCCGGATTTCCGGGGCGTTACAGAATGGTATCAGAGCCCTAGGTTCATATGGTCGGACCTAGAGTGTCGGGCTCATAGATGTTCTAAAAGGTCAAGCACAATAGGAAGGTCATGTCCACTAGGATAGGATGTTGAGTCCTGTCTTGTATGATGATGTGAAGTGCCATGATTTTGTACATGTGCATTGATGATATGCTATGCTATGTGATGTATGTGATGAGGGTTCATGTGTGCCCACATGAACCATATGATGCTAATGTTTGCTTGTTATGAGCTGTTTTTCAGAGAATAGGATGAGAGGAACTCATCGATCTGCGCGATTGACTGGAGTGCCACCTGAGGATGAGGGCACGAGCGCCCGTCCTCCTACATTGCCTAGGGCAATGTCTTGTAGAGCCAACAGAGAAAGAGTGTCAAGGGACCCTAGAAGGTCTTTTGATGCTAGCAGAAGGGGGACAAATAGAGGAGGAAGTTCTTCAGATGTGATGGAGGTTATGGAAGAGGATCAGAGGAGGGATGGGAACCTGGATGTGAGCATGCAGGAAGAAGGGACAGGGGAGTCTCAGGGAGGCGTTCAGGCCTCGGGGTATGGTTTTCCACCTCATTATCCACCCTTCCCACAGGGTTCAGGGTATCCGATGGGAGGCACATCGGATTACTCCAGCTTTAACCCCTACCCTACCTACATGCCTTATCCACCTTTCTATCCACCCTATACACAGTACCCAGCTTATCCACCCTCACCCTTCTATCCAAACCCGGCAAACCCCACCTCGGGGAATGCTGCACCTCCACCTCCACCACCTACAGAACCAGCAGCCCCAGTTACTCAACCTCCTAGACCTAGCTCAGTCGATGGGAGCAAGGTAAAGATGACAGATTACCTCAAGCTAGATGCTCCCAAATACAAGTCAGGGGATGACCCCTTTGAGTATCTAAAAGTAGTGAAGACAATAACCGATGAGCTAGGGGCAAGTGACAGCAGGGCCATTCAGATGGCAGGGTTCACTTTAAAGTGCAAGAAGGCACGGGAATGGTTCAAGTGTTATGTGGACCCGAGACTAGACGGTATGACATGGGAGGATTTTGCGAATGAGTTCGCTGGATGGGCTTTTCCAGACAGTTCCAGAGAACTGAAGATGATTGAGTTTGAACAACTGAGGCAGTCAGAGCACATGAGTGTAGAGGAGTTCACGGATAAATTCTTGGAGCTATTGCCTTTTTCAGGGCAAGCTCTAGATTCAGATACGAAGAAAGCCAAGAAATATGTTATGAAGCTGCATTCCAGGTACTCCTCGTTGGTTCAGTCAGCTGAGAGAGAAAGTTTCCACACTGTGGTGGACATGGCTCGAAGAATGGAGGCAAGTGCTATAGTTGAGGGGTCAGTGAAGCAGTCAGTGACCCAGTCAGTGACCCAGTCTTCAGGGGTTCAGACCCCAAACAGAGGAGGACCAGGTTTCTCTTCTCAGAGTTCAGGTAAGAAGAGGTGGGATAGCACCACCAAGAAGCCGAAGAAGAATAAGTTTTGGAACAAGTTGAAATCCGGTCTGGGATTTGGCGGTGGCTCGAGCTCAGGCTCAGATGGTACAGAATGCCAGAGATGTGGAAGACCGCACAGGGGAGTGTGTCGAGCTGGGACTAATGCATGTTTCAGATGTGGACAGGAGGGACACATGGCTCGGGATTGTCCTAGAGCGCCTTTTATGGGCCAGCCCCAGCAGACAGCTTCTGGTAGTGTGGCACAGCCAGCAGTTCCAGCCACAACTCAGGGCAGTGGCAGAGGTAGAGGGAGAGGGGTAGCCTCTTCTTCTGGTTCCCGAGGTGAAGGTCCATCAGCTCCAGCCAGGATCTTCACCATGACACAGCAGGAGGCTAACACATCCAACACCGTGGTGTCAGGTAATCTCGTCATTGGGTGTTCTGATGTGTATGCATTAATGGACCCGGGTGCATCTCATTCATTTATTGCTCCGAGAGCCGTTGAGAGGTTAGGTCTGATAGTCTCTGGGTTAGAGTGTCCCCTATGGGTCAGTGGACCCAAGTGTGACCCGTCAGTGGCAGTGTCAGTCTGCCAGTACAGTCCAGTTTTTATTGAGGGAAGATGCCTCTCCGCCGACCTTGTGGTTCTAGATTTGACAGACTTTGACGTCATTCTAGGGATGGATTGGCTATCTACCCATGGTGCTACCTTGGACTGCAGGGACAAGGTAGTCAGGTTCAGAGATCAGAACGGGTCAGAAGTCATCTTCAGAGGAGACAAGAGGGGCACGCCTAGAGGTCTGATACCAGCTCTTCAGGCTCGTAGGTTGCTTAGGAAGGGATGTCAGGGGTACTTGGCTCATGTGAGAGAGTTAGACAGTCAGGTCAGGGAGCCGGCCTCGGTGCCAGTTGTCAGAGAGTTTTAGGATGTCTTTCCTGATGAGCTTTCAGGTTTACCACCTGCTAGGGAGATAGAGTTCGAGATAGAGTTGATGCCTGGAACTAGACCGATCTCTATCCCTCCCTACAGGATGGCTCCAGCCGAGTTAAAGGAGTTGAAAGAGCAATTGCAAGAGCTGGTAGAAAAGGGTTTCATCCGACAGAGTACCTCACCTTGGGGTGCTCCGGTCTTGTTTGTGAGGAAGAAGGATGGATCCCTTAGACTTTGTATCGACTATAGACAGTTGAACAAAGTCACTACCAAGAATAGGTACCCATTGCCTAGGATCGATGATCTATTCGACCAGCTAGCCGGAGCGGGTTGTTTCTCCAAAATAGATCTAAGATCGGGGTACCATCAGCTAAGGATAAGGGATGAGGATGTGCCAAAGACGGCTTTCAGGACCAGATATGGGCATTTTGAGTTCCTTGTGATGCCGTTCGGGTTAACTAACGCCCATGCAGCATTCATGGATCTCATGAACATAGTGTTTAGCCAGTACCTGGATCACTTCGTTATTGTCTTCATAGATGATATCTTGGTGTATTCCAGGAATGCAGAGGAGCATGCCCATCATCTGCGGTTGGTCTTGCAGACTTTGAGGGAACATGGCTTGTATGCCAAGTTCTCTAAATGTGAGTTCTGGCTGAGGAGCATTTCGTTCTTGGGGCATGTAGTGTCAGAGAATGGTATTGAGGTAGATCCCAAGAAGACAGAAACTGTGGCTAACTGGCCTAGACCCACTTCAGTGACAGAGATTAGAAGTTTCTTGGGTTTGGCAGGTTACTACAGGAGGTTCATTCAGGACTTCTCAAAGATAGCAGCTCCTCTGACCAGACTAACTAGGAAGAATCAGAAGTTTCTGTGGACCGACCAGTGCGAGGAGAGTTTCGAAGAGCTTAAGAAGAGGTTGACTTCAGCACCAGTGTTAGCTCTGCCATCTAGTGATGAGGACTTTACAGTCTTTTGTGATGCGTCCCGTGTGGGATTGGGTTGTGTACTGATGCAGAATGAGAAGGTGATTGCTTATGCTTCTAGACAGCTGAAGAAGCATGAGTTGAATTACCCCACACATGACCTTGAGATGGCAGCAGTAATCTTTGCACTCAAGATGTGGAGGCATTACCTCTATGGGGTGAAATGTGAGATCTTTACAGATCATAAGAGCCTGCAGTACATCTTGAGTCAGAGGGATCTGAATCTGAGGCAGAGGAGGTGGGTGGAGCTGCTGAGTGACTATGATTGCAAGATTCAGTATCATCCGGGTAAGGCGAATGTCGTGGCAGACGCCCTAAGCCGGAAGTCACTAGGCAGTCTATCCCACATCGCGGCAGAGAGGAGACCAGTGGTGAAGGAGTTTTACAAGCTCATTGAGGAAGGTCTACAGTTGGAGTTGTCTGGTACAGGTGCCTTAGTGGCCCAGATGAGAGTAGCACCCGTGTTTCTGGAGCAGGTGGCTCAGAAACAGCATGAGGACCCGGAGTTAGTGAAGATTGCCAGGACTGTTCAGTCAGGCAATGATAGCGAGTTCAGATTCGACAGTAAGGGGATCCTCCGCTATGGGAGCAGACTATGTGTACCAGATGACATTGGGCTAAAAGGAGACATTATGAGAGAGGCTCATAATGCAAATTACAGCATTCACCCCGGAGCCACCAAGATGTATCAAGATTTGAAGAAAGTTTATTGGTGGCCAGCGATGAAGAAAGAAGTGGCACAGTTTGTGTCCGCCTGCGAAATATGTCAGAGGGTGAAGCTGGAACATCAGAAGCCGGCTGGAATGCTTAACCCGCTACCTATTCCAGAATGGAAATGGGAGAATATAGCTATGGACTTCGTAGTGGGGTTACCGGCGGCGTCCAACAGAGTGGACTCCATATGGGTGATCGTGGACAGACTCACCAAATCTGCTCACTTCATTCCTGTCAGGAGTGGCTACTCTGTGGACAAGTTGGCGCAGGTGTATGTCGATGAGATCGTCAGGCTGCATGGGGTTCCTGTTTCTATAGTGTCAGATAGAGGGCCCCAGTTCACCTCCAGATTTTGGCGGAGTCTGCAGAATGCCATGGGTACTAGGTTGGATTTCAGTACTGCCTTCCACCCCCAGACTGACGGACAGTCAGAAAGGACCATCCAGACTATCGAGGATATGCTCAGAATGTGTGTGCTAGACTTTGGCGGTTCTTGGAGGCAGCATCTACCTTTGGTGGAATTTGCCTACAACAACAGCCATCATGCTAGCATCGGGATAGCTCCATATGAAGCTTTGTATGGAAGGAAGTGCAGATCACCTGTTTGCTGGGAGGAAGTTGGAGAAAAGGCCTTGGCAGGGCCTGAGTTAATAGAGATCACCAGCAGGGTGGTACTCATAATCAGAGAAAGAATCAAGACTGCTGCAAGCAGACAGAAGAGCTATGCAGACGTCCGCAGAAGACAGTTAGAGTTTCAGGAGGGGGATCTGGTATTGCTCAAGGTGTCTCCAATGAAAGGAGTGGTTCGCTTTGGGAAGAAAGGTAAACTAGCCCCACGATACATCGGACCCTTTGAAATCTTGCAAAAGATTGGGAATGTGTCGTACAAGCTGGATTTACCTGCTTCGATGGAAAGAGTCCATCCGGTTTTCCATGTTTCAATGTTGAGGAAGTTTGTGTCAGATCCGAGCAAGGTTCTTAGTGAGCCTGATGTGGAGGTCCAAGAGGATCTCACCTATGTTGAACAGCCAGTACGGATCATAGACACCCAGATCAGAAAGTTAAGAAACAAGGAAATCCCGATGGTGAAAGTCCTGTGGAACCACCACAACTTGGAAGAATGCACTTGGGAGACACGGGAGTCTATGCTCCAGCAGTACCCTCATCTCTTTTAAGGTTAGATCCCTATGTGTTTATGTGCCTTGTATATGCGTTATGTTCTTTGCCATGCTATAGGTGCTAGTTGAGGTACATTCGGGGACGAATGTTCTTAAGGGGGGGAGAATGTAATACCCGGCTAGACTCCGGTATCGGAATTCCTACCGTCCGGTGGAATCTCGGATGTCGGAAGTCTCTAGTAGGGTAGGAACATGTTTTATAAAATGTTTTCATGAATTTTAATGTTTTAAGTATGAAAATTAAATGAGTTTTTGCATAAAAAGTCTTTGGAGGAAAATCCAGGTTCGGCCGCCGAAAGTCAAGTTCGGCCGCCGAACATGCATGCGTTTTGGAGGCACGTTAGGCCCCCGAAAGCATGAGTGAGGGCAGTCCAGGTTCGGCCGCCGAAAGTCAAGTTCGGCCGCCGAACATTGCATGGATGCGGAGGCACATTCGGCCCCCGAACGTGGCCTGGCCAGCCACCTATAAATGGGGCACTTAGCCGAAATGGGCGAGCTTTCTCCCATTTTCGGCCACAGCAAGCTTCCGACCTTCCCTTTGCAAATCTTGTGTTTTTCCTCCAAATCCCCACCATTTTTCTTGAGTTTTAAGCTTGCATTGAAGGTTTTGAGCTTTTAAACCAAGTTTTGTAGCTTTGGGAACTCAGGAGCTCATTTTCGTGGATCTCCAAGTTTAGGTCGTCTCTCTCTCGATCTTCAAGAGGTAAGAGCCGATCTTAAGCTCCTTATATGTTTTAAAGAAGTTTTAAGAAGTTTTATGGGGTAGAAATGCATGTTTAAGTTAGTTGAGCTATGTTAGGTTTTATGTGATTTTTGAGCAATGTGGCATGTTTGAGTATGTTTGAAGTGTTGTAGTTGGGGTATATGCTTGTTTGAGGCCCCTAGGAGCTTGTATGCATGTTTTGGTTGAGTGGTATGCATGATTTGTGAGTTTGGAGGCGAAAATGCTTGAGGGAGCCAAGTTTCTGCCCTTTGGCAGAAACCAGGTTCGGCAGCCGAAGGCACTTTCGGCCGCCGAACATGGCTGGGGAGGCAGGCCTTTCGGCTGCCGAAGTTGCCCCCGAAAAGAGACTTTCGTCTCTGTCTGGGACTTTCGGCCGCCGAAGGTGCCGCCGAACCTACCTGAGTTTCGTCTCTGTCCAGGACTTTCGGCCGCCGAAGGTGCCGCCGAAAGTGCCCTGTTCAGCCACTTCATGCATATCTCTATGTGATATTTTCAGGATGTTTTAGGGGGTTTTTGGGGAATGTATTAGAGTTATGTTTATGTATGTTGGTCCCTCATTGGAGTCCACCTGTGTAGGTTCGGACCCGAGGAACCAAGGACCCCAGCAGTGAGCCAGCTGCTACAGAGTTTGTCAGAGTCAGCCAGAGGTGAGTGGAACTAAACTTAACCTTTTAAATTGAGAAATGAAATGCTTTTATCATGCTTCATGCATCATAATCATATTATAGGTTGTTTGCATTAGAATTCACGACTATGCCGCATTGTATTGTTGTGATAGATGACAGTGGATGGACATTAGGATGATTCATTAGCCTTCCGAGTACGAAGTCCTGTGGTGCCCATAATAGGGCCGGGCAATACGAAGACCTGTGGTGCCCATAATAGGGCCGGGCAATACGAAGACCTGTGGTGCCCATAATAGGGCCGGGCAATAACTCCGAGTACGAAGTCCTGTGGTGCCCATAATAGGGCCGGGCAATACGAAGTCCTGTGGTGCCCATAATAGGGCCGGGCATGGAGTTGAGGGATTTTTGAATCAGTCCATCCGTGGTGTGATTTATTTGTGCAGTGACGCATTTCATGATAGCATGTTTTAAATATTCTTTTTACAGTTCTACTCACTGGGCATCTAGCTCACCCCTCTCCCCTAACCCCCAGGTTTGCAGGTACGGGATAGATAGAGAAGGCCAGACGAGAAAAAGTCATATGTATGTAATAGTTAGTTTGTGGACATGACAATTGTATTATGATGAAATGTAAAAATATTCAGAATGTTATGTAATGAGGTTATTGAGGATAGAGTTGTGCTTGACCATAATGTATTGTTAATCCCTTTTGTATATACATGATCTTATGTTATGATGTTTATGTAAACTAACTCAACACAGGCTGTTTTGCCTTTAAGGCATGATGAGATCCCACAGAGGGACTATGTTATGTATATGTTCAGAGTATGCACAGGTTGAGTTAGTTGATGACAGTATGTATGAGGAAAAGTTTTAATTTTTATGCACGTTGTTGATCATGTATGGGATTATACAGGTTTACAGGTTATATGTCAGGCTTGCTACGGGTCCCGACGACCTTAAGTCGACCCGGATCCTAGCGCCGGTAGCGGTCCGGATTTCCGGGGCGTTACAGACATACTTCGCAGGCGGACACAAACTGTGCCACTTCTTTCTTCATAGCTGGCCACCAATAAACCTTCTTTAGATCTTGATACATCTTGGTGGCTCCGGGGTGAACGCTGTATCTTGCATTATGAGCCTCTCTCATAATGTCTCCTTTTAGCCCTATGTCATCTGGCACACATAGTCTGCTCCCATAGCGGAGGATCCCTTTGCTGTCAAATCTGAACTCGCTATCATTGCCTGACTGAACAGTCCTGGCAATCTTCACTAATTCCGGGTCCTCATGCTGTTTCTGAGCCACCTGCTCCAGAAACACGGGTGCCACTCTCATCTGGGCCATCAAGGCACCTGTACCAGACAACTCCATCTGTAGACCTTCCTCAATGAGCTTGTAAAACTCCTTCACCACTGGTCTCCTCTCTGCCGTGATGTGGGATAGACTGCCTAGTGACTTCCGGCTTAGGGCGTCTGCCACGACATTCACCTTACCCGGATGGTACTGAATCTTGCAATCATAGTCACTCAGCAGCTCCACCCATCTCCTCTGTCTCAAGTTCAAATCTCTTTGACTCAGGATGTACTGTAGGCTTTTATGATCTGTGAAGATCTCACATTTTACCCCATAGAGGTAGTGCCTCCACATCTTGAGTGCAAAGATTACTGCTGCCATCTCTAGGTCATGTGTGGGGTAATTCAACTCATGCTTCTTCAGCTGCCTAGAAGCATAAGCGATCACCCTCTCATTCTGCATTAGTACACAACCCAGTCCCACACGGGATGCATCACAAAAGACCGTAAAGTCCTCATCACTAGATGGCAGAGCTAAAACTGGTGCTGACGTCAACCTCTTCTTAAGCTCTTCAAAACTCTCTTCGCACTGGTCGGTCCACAGAAATTTCTGATTCTTCCTGGTTAACCTGGTTAGAGGAGCTGCTATCTTAGAGAAGTCCTGAACGAACCTCCTGTAGTAACCTGCCAAACCCAAGAAACTTCTAATCTCTGTCACCGAAGTGGGTCTAGGCCAGTTAGCCACAGTTTCTGTCTTCTTGGGGTCTACCTCTATACCATTCTCTGACACTACATGCCCCAAGAACGAAATGCTCCTCAGCCAGAATTCACATTTAGAGAACTTGGCATACAAGCCATGTTCCCTCAAGGTCTGCAAGACCAACCGCAGATGATGGGCATGCTCCTCTGCGTTCCTAGAATACACTAAGATATCATCTATGAAGACAATAACAAAGTGATCCAGGTATTGGCTAAATACGCTGTTCATGAGATCCATGAATGCTGCAGGGGCGTTAGTTAACCCGAACGGCATTACAAGGAACTCAAAATGCCCATATCTGGTCCTGAAAGCTGTCTTCAGCACATCTTCTTCCCTTATCCTGAGCTGATGGTACCCCGACCTCAGATCTATTTTGGAGAAACAACCTGCTCCGGCTAGCTGGTCAAATAGATCGTCGATCCTTGGCAATGGGTACTTGTTCTTGGTAGTGACTTTGTTCAACTGCCTGTAGTCGATACAAAGTCTAAGGGATCCATCCTTCTTTCTCACAAACAAAACTGGAGCACCCCAGGGTGAGGTACTCGGTCGGATGAAGCCCTTGTCTACCAGCTCCTACAACTGCTCCTTCAACTCTTTCAATTCTGCTGGCGCCATCCTGTAGGGAGGGATAGAGATCGGTCTAGTTCCAGGCACCAACTCTATCTCGAACTCTATCTCCTTAGCAGGTGGTAAACCTGAAAGCTCATCAGGAAAGACATCCTGAAATTCTCTGACAACTGGCACCGAGGCCGGCTCCCTGACCTGACTGTCTAACTCTCTCACATGAGCTAAGTACCCCTGACATCCCTTCCTAAGCAACCTACGAGCCTGAAGAGCTGATATCAGACCTCTAGGTGTGCCCCTCTTGTCTCCTCTAAAGACGACCTCTGACCCGTTCTGATCTCTGAACCTGACTACCTTGTCCCTGCAGTCCAAGGTAGCACCATGGGTAGATAGCCAATCCATCCCTAGAATGACGTCAAAGTCTGTCAAATCTAGAACCACAAGGTCGGCGGAGAGGCATCTTCCCTCAACAAAAACTGGACTGTACTGGTAGACTGACACTGCCACTGACGGGTCACACTTGGGTCCACTGACCCATAGGGGACACTCTAACCCAGAGACTATCAGACCCAACCTCTCAACGGCCCTCGGAGCAATAAATGAATGAGATGCACCCGGGTCCATTAATGCATACACATCAGAACACCCAATGATGAGATTACCTGTGTAACGACCCGAAAATCGGACCGCTACCGGCGCTAGGATCCAGATCGGCATAAGGCCGCCGGGACCCGTAGCAAGCCTGACATATAACCTGTAAACTTGTATAATCCCATACATGATCCACAACATACATAAAATTTAAAACTTTTCTTTCCACATACATCAACCAAACTCAACTTGTTCATAAACATAAACATAACATTGATCCCTCTGTGGGATCTCATCAGTGCCCCCAAATGGGTGACATAACATATATTGAGTTGGTTTACATAAACATCATAAAAATCTCTAAGATCATGTAATTAACAAGGGATAACAACAATCTATGGTCAAGCACACCTCTAACATCCATATACATCATCTCATTACATAACTATACTGATTAAGACATTACAATTTGATCATGTCCATTGCTAGCTATTACACAACCATGACTTCCTTACTCTATCCGGACTCCTGCTATATCCTGTACCTACAAGCCTGGGGGTAAAGGGAGAGGGGTGAGCTAAAAGCCCAGTGAGCAGAGCTATTAAAACACATTAACACTATGCTCTATGAAATGCATCATAACACAGACAATTCACATAAGGGTTGGGTGAACTTGTCACCAATTAGTCCAAGCTAACATAGTGCCAGGCCGTAGCATGGGGTCCTGGTCTTCCTGTCATACATACATTACTTACCATTATTCCAGGGCCTCCTCTGGGCTCCTGGTCTTCGAGTCCACAATCGTGCCAGGCCGTAGAATGGGGTCCTGGTCTTCCTGTCATGGACTAATTGGGTCATCCAACATTCACCCACATCAACAACAATCGATGCAATGCGGCATATTCGTGAATACTAATGCAATCATCCTATTGCATAATCATGATGCATGAAACATGATAAAACATTTAATTTAAAAGATTAAGTTTAGTTCCACTCACCTCTGGCTGACTCTGACAACACCGAAGCAGCTAAACTCACTGCTGGGGTCCTCAGTTCCTCGGGTCCGAACCTACACAGGTGGACTCAAATGAGGGACCAAACACACCTGAACATAACTATAAACTACTCCCCAAAAACCCCCTAAAACATCATGAGAACATCACATAAAAACATGCAAGAAATGGCTGAACAGGGCAGGTTCGGCGGCAGGTTCGGCGGCCGAAAGTCCCTCCAGAGCCGAAAGTCAGGCACTTTCGGCGGCACCTTCGGCGGCCGAAAGTCCCAGACAGATCCGAATGTCCTCTTTCGGGGGCAAGCTTCGGCAGCCGAATGCTGCCTCCACAAGGGGGTTCGGCGGCCGAAACTCCTTTCGGCGGCCGAACCTGGTTTCTGCCAGAAGGGCAGAAACTTGGTTCACATGAACCTCTTGCCTCCCAAAACCTCAAATCATGCATAAATCTCAACTAAAACATGCATACAAGTTCCTAGGGGTCTCAAGCAGTCATATACCCCAACTACAACACTTCAAACACACAAAATCCACACACTTTGTTCAAAACATCAATATTAACCCATAACTCAACATATAACCTAACATGCATTTCTACCCATAGATCTTACATAAAACTTACTTAAAACACATAAGGAGCTTAAGATCGGCCCTTACCTCTTGAAGATCGAGAGGGAGACGACCTAAACTTGGAGATCCACGAAAATGAGCTCCTAAGTTCCCAAAGCTCCAAAACTTGGTTTAAATGCTCAAAACTTGCAATGTGAGTTTAAAACTCAAGAAAAATGGAAGAGATTTGGAGGAAGAACACAAGAGTTGCAAAGGGAAGGTCGGAAGCTTGCTGTGGCCGAAAATGGGAGAAAACTCGCCCTTTTCGGCTAAGTGCCCCTTTTATAGGTGGCTGGCCAGGCCACGTTCGGGGGCCGAATGCGCTTCCGCATCCATGCAATGTTCGGCGGCCGAACTTGACTTTCGGCGGCCGAACCTGGACTTCCCTAACTCATGCTTTCGGGGGCCTAACGTGCCTCCAAAGCGCATGCATGTTCGGCGGCCGAACTTGACTTTCGGCGGCCAAACCTGGGTTTTCCTCCAAGGACTTTTCATGCAAAAACTCATTTAATTTCATACTTAAAACCATTAAAAACATGAAAACATTTTACAAAAACATGATTTTACCCTTCTAGAGGTCTCCGACATCCGAGATCCCACCGGAAGGTAGGGATTCCGATACCGGAGTCTAGCCGGGTATTACATTCTCCCCCCCTTAAGAACATTCGTCCCCGAATGTTCCTCAACTAGTACATACATAGCAAACAACATAGCATACATACATGAAATACATAGAGACTAACCTTAAAAGAGATGAGGATATTGCCGGAGCATAGACTCCCGTGTCTCCCAAGTACATTCTTCCAAATTGTGGTGGTTCCAAAGGACTTTCACCATCGGGATTTCCTTGTTTCTCAGCTTCCTGATCTGGGTGTCTAGGATCCGTACTAACTGCTCAACATAGGTGAGATCCTCTTGGATCTCCACATCAGGCTCACTAAGAACCTTGCCCGGATCTGACACGAATTTTCTCAACATAGAAACATGGAAAATCGGATGGATTCTCTCCATTGAAGCAGGTAAGTCCAGCTTGTACGATACATTCCCAATCTTTTGCAAGACTTCAAAGGGTCCGATGTACCACGGAGCCAGCTTACCTTTCTTCCCGAACCGAACCACTCCTTTCATTGGAGACACCTTAAGCAATACCAGATCCCCCTCCTGAAACTCTACTAGTCTTCTGCGGATGTCTGCATAACTCTTCTGTCTGCTTGCAGCTGTCTTGATTCTTTCTCTGATTAAGGGTACCACCCTGCTGGTAATCTCTACTAGCTCAGGCCCTACCAAGGCCTTTTCTCCAACTTCTTCCCAGCAAACAGGTGACCAGCACTTCCTCCCATATAAAGCTTCATATGGAGCCATCCCGATGCTAGCATGATGGCTGTTATTGTAGGCAAACTCCACCAAAGGTAGATGTTGCCTCCAAGAACCGCCAAAGTCCAGCACACACATTCTTAGCATATCTTCTATGGTCTGGATGGTCCTCTCTGACTGTCCGTCTATCTGTGGGTGGAAGGCAGTGCTGAAATCCAACCTAGTACCCATAGCATTCTGCAGACTCCGCCAAAACCTGGAGGTGAACTGGGGCCCTCTATCTGACACTATAGAAACAGGAACCCCATGCAGTCTAACTATCTCATCAACGTACACCTGCGCCAACTTGTCCACAGAATAGCCACTCCTGACAGGGATGAAGTGAGCAGATTTGGTGAGTCTGTCCACAATCACCCATATGGAGTCCAATCTGTTGGACGCCGCCGGTAACCCCACTACGAAGTCCATAGCTATATTCTCCCATTTCCACTCTGGAATAGGTAGCGGGTTAAGCATTCCAGCCGGCTTCTGATGTTCCAGCTTCACCCTCTGACACACTTCGCAGGCTGACACTAACTGTGCCACTTCTTTCTTCATAGCTGGCCACCAATAAACCTTTTTCAGATCTTGATACATCTTGGTGGCTCTGGGGTGAATGCTGTATCTTGCATTATGAGCCTCTCTCATAATGTCTCCTTTTAGCCCTATGTCATCTGGTACACACAATCGACTCCCATAGCGGAGAATCCCCTTATTGTCGAATTTGAACTCGCTGTCTTTGCCTGACTTAACAGTCCTGGCAATCTTCACTAACTCTGGGTCCTCATGCTGTTTCTGAGCCACCTGCTCCAGAAACACGGGTGTCACTTTCATCTGAGCGACCAAGGCACCTGTACCAGATAACTCCAACTGTAAACCTTCCTCAATGAGCTTGTAAAACTCCTTCACCACTGGTCTCCTCTCTGCCGTGATGTGGGATAGACTGCCTAGTGACTTCCGGCTTAGGGCGTCTGCCACAACATTCGCCTTACCCGGATGGTACTGAATCTTGCAATCATAGTCACTCAGCAGCTCTACCCACCTCCTCTGTCTCAAATTCAAATCTCTTTGACTCAAGATGTATTGCAGGCTCTTATGATCCGTAAAGATCTCACATTTAACCCCGTAGAGGTAGTGCCTCCACATCTTGAGTGCAAAGATTACTGCTGCCATCTCAAGGTCATGTGTGGGGTAATTCAACTCATGCTTCTTCAGCTGCCTAGAAGCATAAGCAATCACCCTCTCATTCTGCATTAGTACGCAACCCAGTCCCACACGGGACGCATCACAAAAGACTGTAAAGTCTTCATCACTAGATGGCAGAGCTAAAACTGGTGCTGAAGTCAACCTCTTCTTGAGCTCTTCAAAACTCTCCTCGCACTGGTCGGTCCACAGAAACTTCTGATTCTTCCTGGTTAGTCTGGTCAGAGGAGCTGCAATTTTCGAGAAGTCCTGAATGAACCTCCTGTAGTAACCTGCCAAACCCAAGAAACTCCTGATCTCCGTCACTGAAGTGGGTCTAGGCCAGTTAGCCACAGTTTCTGTCTTCTTGGGGTCTACCTCTATACCATTCTCTGACACTACATGCCCCAAGAACGAAATGCTCCTTAGCCAGAACTCACACTTGGAGAACTTGGCATACAAGCCATGTTCCCTCAAGGTCTGTAGGACCAACCTCAGATGATGGGCATGCTCCTCTGCATTCCTGGAATACACCAAGATATCGTCTATGAAGACAATAACGAAGTGATCCAGGTACTGGCTAAACACTCTGTTCATGAGGTCCATGAATGCTGCAGGGGCGTTAGTTAACCCGAACGGCATCACAAGGAACTCAAAATGCCCATATCTGGTCCTGAAAGCTGTCTTCGGTACATCCTCTTCCCTGATCCTCAACTGATGATACCCGGACCCCAGATCTATTTTGGAGAAACAACTCGCTCCTGCTAGCTGGTCGAATAGATCGTCGATCCTTGGTAATGGGTACTTGTTCTTGGTAGTGACTTTGTTCAACTGCCTGTAGTCGATACAAAGTCTAAGGGATCCATCCTTCTTCCTCACAAACAAAACTGGAGCACCCCAGGGTGAGGTACTCGGTCGGATGAAGCCCTTATCTACCAGCTCCTGTAACTGCTCCTTCAACTCTTTCAATTCTGCTGGCGCCATCCTGTAGGGAGGGATAGAGATCGGTCGGGTTCCAGGCATCAGTTCTATCTCGAACTCTATCTCCCTAGCAGGTGGTAAACCTGGCAGTTCGTCTGGGAACACATCTAAGAACTCTCTAACCACTGGCACCAAGGCGGGCTCTCTGACCTGACTACTAAGCTCTCTCACATGAGCCAAATACACCTGACATCCCCTCCTGAGCAACCTACGAGCCTGAAGAGCTGATATCAGACCTCTAGGTGTACCCCTCCTGTCTCCTCTAAAGACAACCTCAGACCCATCCTGTCCTCTGAACCTGACTACCTTGTCCCTGCAGTCCAAGGTAGCACCATGGGTAGATAACCAGTCCATCCCTAGAATGACGTCAAAATCTGTCAAATCTAGAACCACTAGGTCGGCGGACAAGCATCTTCCCTCAACAAACACAGGACTACACTGGCAGACTGACTCTGCCACTGATGGATCACACTTGGGTCCACTGACCCAGAGAGGACACTCTAACCCAGAAGTCATCAGACCTAACCTCCCCACGGCTCTCGGAGCAATAAAAGAATGAGATGCACCAGGGTCCATCAAGGCATATACATCCGAACAACCAATAATTAAGTTACCTGCCACCACGGTGTTAGATGCATCTGCCTCCTGCTGTGTCATTGTGAAGATCCGTGCTGGAGCTGATGGACCTTCACCTCTGAAACCCGCTGAGGAAGAGGCTGCCCCTCTCCCTCTGCCTCTGCCACTGGCCTGAGTCATGGCTGGAGCTGCTGGCTGCGCCACACTGCCTGAAGCTGTCTGCTGGGACTGAGCCATCGGGACTGCTCTTGGACAATCTCGAGCCATATGCCCCTCTTGACCACATCTGAAACAGGCGTTCGTCCCAAACCGACATACTCCCCTGTGTGGCTTACCACACCTCGCACAAACTACATTATCCGCACCAGAGCTTGAGCCACTCCCAAATCCTAGACTAGACTTGACTTTATTCCAGAACTTGTTCTTCTTACCCTTGGGCTTACCCCATCTCTTACTGCCTGAAGCTGCTGCACTCAGAGTAGAGGGATCTAATCTTCCCCCACCCGGAGTTTTAGAACCGGAAGACTGTGCCACTGACTGCTTAACTGTCCCTTGAACGATGGCACTGGCCTCCATTTTCCTGGCCATATCTACTATGGCATGGAAACTCTCCCTGTCCACTGACTGGATCAAGGAGGAATACCTGGAATGGAGTTTCATAACATACCTCCTTGACCTCTTCGAATCTATGTCCAGACTCTGCCCAGAAAAAGGCAACAGCTCCAAAAATCTGTCGGTGAACTCCTCCACACCCATTTCATCCGTCTGCCTCAACTGTTCAAACTCTATCATCTTCAGCTCCCTTGAACTATCGGGAAAAGCCCATCCTGCAAACTCGTTTGCAAACTCTTCCCAAGTCATGCTGTCCACTCTCGGTTTCACATAATTCTTGAACCACTCCCGTGCCTTCTTGCACTTAAGCGTGAATCCGGCCATCTGAATGGCTCTACTGTCATCAGCCCCAATCTCATTAGTGATTACTTTAACCCTTTCAAGGTACACAAATGGGTCATCCCCTTTTTCATACTGAGGAGCACCCAATTTCATGTAGTCGGTCATCTTAACCTTGCTTCCACTGGCTGAGCTAGGTCTAGGTGGCTGGACAACTGGGGCTGCGGGTTCTGCAGGTGGTGGAGGTGGTGCAACATTTTCTGAGGTAGGGTTTGCTGGATTTGGATAGTAGGGTGGAGGTGGATACATTGGGTACTGAGAGTATGGTGGGTATGGCATCTGTGTGGGATAAGGGGTGAAACTAGGGTAATCCGATGTACCTCCCATCGAATACCCGGGATGTGGAGAGAAATGTGGATAGTGAGGTGGCTGAACAAATCCCGAGGCCTGAGTGCCTCCTTGGGACTCTCCCATACCTTCCTCTGACATGCCAACTCCCAGACTGCCATCCCTCCTCTGCTCTACATCCATCTCATCCCCCATGCTCTCAGACATTCCTCCCTGAACTGTTCCTCTGACTGATCTGCTTCTACCTAGATCCAAAGACCTTCTAGGGTCTCTTGCTGCTCTTTCTCGGTTAGACCTACTAGACATTGCCCTAGGCAATGCTGGAGGACGGGCGCTCATGCCCTCATCCTCAGGTGGTACTCCAGTCAATCTTGCTGATCGACGAGTTCCTCTCATGCTGTTTTCTGAAAAACAGTACACATAGCACAAACATTAGCATCATATGGTTCATGTGGGCACACATGAACCCGCATCACATACATCACATATCATAGCATATCATCAATGCACATGCTTATCATCATGGCATTTCACATCATCATGCAAGACAGGACTCCACATCCTATCCTAGTGGACATGATCCTTCCTATTGTGCTTGACCTTCTATAACATCTATGAGCCCGACACTTTTAGGTCCGACCATATGAACCTAGGGCTCTGATACCATTCTGTAACGACCCGAAAATCGGACCGCTACCGGCGCTAGGATCCAGATCGACATAAGGCCGCCGGGACCCGTAGCAAGCCTGACATATAACCTGTAAACCTGTATAATCCCATACATGATCCACAACATACATAAAATTTAAAACTTTTCTTTCCACATACATCAACCAAACTCAACCTGTTCATAAACATAAACATAACATTGATCCCTCTGTGGGATCTCATCAGTGCCCCCAAATGGGTGACATAACATATATTGAGTTGGTTTACATAAACATCATAAAAATCTCTAAGATCATGTAATTAACAAGGGATAACAACAATCTATGGTCAAGCACACCTCTAACATCCATATACATCATCTCATTACATAACTATACTGATTAAGACATTACAATTTGATCATGTCCATTGCTAGCTATTACACAACCATGACTTCCTTACTCTATCCGGACTCCTGCTATATCCTGTACCTGCAAGCCTGGGGGTAAAGGGAGAGGGGTGAGCTAAAAGCCCAGTGAGCAGAGCTATTAAAACACATTAACACTATGCTCTATGAAATGCATCATAACACAGACAATTC